>NC_136268.1:147225434-147440434 GCF_964187855.1 Myxine glutinosa | reverse complement strand
ACTCATCCCACACGATGGGTTTTGTACTTCGAAAGAGGTCTGCGATAGTGGAATTTTTATCGATGTTGCATACGCCATCTTCCCTCGGTGTCAGAGGGATTTGGAACCTTGAGTGCGCTGTTCTTCCACCAGGCATGAGGGTAGCAGCTATGCCAGATGAGGCCACCGCAGGGGGCAACTTCTCCACTCGCTCTCACTTTAGAGAGAATCAGGTTAATAAGAAACGTCTTCCCTGTGCCCTCCAGGCGCGTCAATGAAAATCATTGATGACTGATTCGTGCGGATGTTGCTATTCGCGTCCATAGACGTGAGGTGTGATTCGTTGTCCGCGTCCGTAGCGCCGTCGGAGGGTTGATACGACATTCTTCCTGCAAATAGTATTGTGTTTGTGCTATCGTTTTGCCGATTATCAAATGACAAATAAATTACATTGTGAAAATTAAAGATTTCAAATAAACCTATTTAAAGTGTATGCGCATATAAATAATAAAAAAAATCGAAGAAATATCTCTCGGTAATTTCCTGAAACATATTTTACTTCCGGGTAATAATGTTGAATGAAATAACGAAGATATATACTGTATGCCTGTTATTTTAGGCGGTGTATTTTCGTATATCAACGTGGCGCGATTTTTAAAATATATCTGCAATTTCCCGTGTGTGCGTGAATGTTCTCAATTATTTCTTTTACCGAGTCTAAAACCATCGATAAAAATGAAATCAGATGGCGACTTAGATTGAAGATAAAGGCGTGAAACAGACTCAATGGCCTTGAAGATACAAGCCTTTCAGAATTCATTTCGTTCTATAAACGGAAACTTTCATCGGATTTTCTTCCCGTTTTTTTCCAACCGAGTCTAAAACTATGTTAGCGACTGTGAAAAATGAAATGATATATCGAATTTGATTTGAAATAAAGCTGGGAGAGAGAGCAAGACACCACGGGCCTACAAAACAGGCCTCAAAGCTATGCGAGTTAATAAAATGGTGGATATTACTACTCTCTCAAAGGGGTAAGCCACGCCCCCGGACCGATCGAATGTTACACACAAACACGCAAGATTTCAATTTTATAATTATATATATATATATATATATATAGATATATAGATGTGTATATATATATTGTTACGGTCCGCGGATTAGGATGTTATTTTTACCGAGCGGAGGTATAACTGCGGCCGAACAGTTCTTCCCCGATTCACCCAATTTACCCAAACGTTGGCCGTATCGCGCCACAGCTACTCAATGTGAGAAAACTCTAAAGCGACCGAATGCAAAGAGGAAGAAGACGTACAGAAGCGTAACGGGATTTATTATTATTTACACACATAAGCAAAAAGGAGCAATCACGATTATGTACAGGGACATGAGACGCAGGTGACACAGTGAAAATTACTAGCTTATACAGACTTAGTTACTACCCAGGACAGAACAAACAAAACAAACTCACGTAGGCAAAATGGGGAACTTGCAGGCAGGAATGGCTGGAAAGGATGAGCAGGTGGGATCACAGGGCAGAGCGAGCGGGTCCACTCCGGGCGGGAAGCGGGGAGCCGGCGGCTCCTTGTAGTCCGCTTTACAGCGCACACCGTCAGGGCTTCACGCGGCTGGTTGAAACGGGGCTGCACTCCTCTGCTGTATCTCTTGTGTAGCTTGCTTCGTAAAAGCTCCTCGGCTTTCTCTTGGACCCTTTCTTTTCGTGTACCTCTCCACGCAGCTCAGCTCAGCCTTTCTCTCACTTCTCTCCAGCTCATCTGCTTGTCTCCTCTCTTGGACTCATCTCTTGTCTCTCTGGGGGCGTCCCGCCGCGGGTTATATAGGCCCCGCCCCTCAACCTTTTCGCACCTCCCCCAAACGTTCTCTCTCCGCCCTCTCAATCCAAACCCCTTGTTCATGGTTGGTCGAGTGGGGCTGGCTCACTCCTCCCCTCTCTGACGAGGTGGGGACCCGCCTTTCTTCCCCAACCCTGCCTCGTGGCCAATGGTGGTTGAAGAAAACCACCCAAAATGCAGTTGGCCATTGAAATGAAATGAAAGGGGATCTACTCTTATTTCACTTGGTGCAATGGAGTATTTAAATTAATGGGAGACACAGCCTTACCCTAAGACACATAATAAGATATAAGCTACTGAACAAGGGTTTTATCGGGTCCTGCAATGTGGTGTTTATGGAATAACTACCGAGACGCCCTTTGACCTTTACACTACGGAGGTATTTACAAGGATCATGACATTTACAAAGGGTGATCTTTACAACAATTTACACTACAACAACAAAAAAAAAAAACCATTCTCATATCCACAACACTGCACCCTCCTCCTCTTAGGCACGTCCCGGGCCTACAACTTAAATTTAGTGTGACACGTAGGTGTAGTTCCCTCTACTTTTAACCTGACCCTGAGTGCGACAGTTTTAAAACATAAATAAATGTGTCCCGCTGCTCCATTGCACCCTGCCTAACTGACTTACGCCCACAGTTAACCGAATTGCGGAATTGGTCTTCAAACTAGACACTGACGGTGGGGAGCATTATTTACAATTGACACTACTTTTATTTACAAAATGTAACCCAGGACCTGTAATTGTTCTTTATGGGGAGGAGACAGTCTGCTCTGCATCAATGCACCATGAAAGCACCTATAACGCACCAACACACCCTCAAGCACCAATCGGTGCAGTCACCACAGTTCATCAGTGTTCAATGCATGAAAATAAACTCAACAACCCCTAACCCTGCAGGTGATCTCTTGCTCTTCGGCTCCCTCTGCCGGCTATTATTATTTCTTCCAGTTGTCGTGTTTTCCTTTGCTGGCGGCCTATTTGTATTAAAGTAAAATGCACCCAAAGTGTCCCTTTTATTTTCTTTATTTATGGCCCACAGGGCCGACTAGTGTGGTTCACCTGTGGGGCATCGGTGCCCTGTGGCCAAGGTCCGCCAGCAAGATTTCGGGCCTTCATGGCCGGTTCCAGCAGAGGCGCCATGCCCCAACCCATGGGGTCCATACGTGGTGCTCGGCCACAGGCATGTGGTCCATAATGTGGTGCATCGATGCAGACAGCTGGTTCTGGGAATTTCGGGCGCACAATGGAGGCCTCACGCATGCTCCCCTCGGCGCCCAATGGCGCACAGGTCATGTGGGAGACAAAAGGGGGAAGACAAATGAGCGAGGGGTAAGGTCACAAGGGTACACATCAATAAGGCAATGCAAGGCGAAATGCGTACGGAGAGCGAAATGAGAAAGCTCGTCCCTACCGTACGTCACCCCCCTGTCACCTACTCTACCTTTGCCCTTACCCCATATTTACAAAATCTACACCTTTACAAATTCGTCGCTACTGTCACGTCTCCCCATATTTCCCTTATACCAAATTCGTCTCCACAATCCCTCTATCCAAAATTTGCCATCACCAATTCATCATCAATCCTCATAAGGAGGAAGAGATGGAACATCAAGCACAATGTCACACCCACGTCATGATGCGTCTCACAATCCAAAACATTTGCAAATAAAAAATAATCAAACATGGCATGGTGTGGAGTACCTGTCACCTCAGGTGAGTGGATGCAGATGGTGCGAGGAGACTCCAATCCTAACTATCCTCTAAATGACTTTAACACACGTTACACTACCCGGGGTCTTTCCCTGCCAATCCATTGGCCAACTTACACTATGGGTTCTAAAAACCAATTCCCATTGCCCAAACTGTGGTGCTTCTCAATTTGGGGTCTCACTCCCCCGATTCATCTCCCGGTGCCCTTGCACAATTTCTGGGCTGAGACGTGTAGCTCTCCCAGCAGGTCTACCCACCTGCACACCTCCACCACTGCAGTTGCCACCCGAGCTTACCTAGCTCCTCACCCTAACCTATCTAATTGGGGAAGGCCCCTCCTGGCTCTGTCACCCCTTGGTGCCCTCCGGCACTGGGCTACCCGGGTCTGTCCTCCGGATCCTCGGGCCCCATCCACAACAACTCTACCGGCTCCCAGAGCCCACCTGCGGCCTCACCTGGCCGACATCCTCACAGTGGTGGAGTGCCCAAACCAACTACACACACTAACAGGCTACACGCCCAGCCATTTCCACAACACTAATGCACACATTCAAACATCATTCTTCCACCCGCACCACAGATGCCAATATCCAACCACAATTTACCTATACCCTCTACCTAATAATAATAATAATAATAATTCATTTATTTTGTATAGCGCTTTTCCAGAAGCCCAAAGGCGCTTTGACAGAGTGGAAAACATAATGCATAACAATACATGAAAACAACAATTGCAAAAAGACAAGAATCAAGAAAACAAACAGCAGCGATATACGGCATATATATAAGACAAGAATCAAAAAGACAAGACAAGAATCAATAGGGAAATATTTAAAGCAAAAGGAGGGAGAAGGAGAAGAGATAGTCAGGGGTTAAATGCTGTGGGTTGAATGTTGAATGCAGCGTTGAACAGGTGGGTCTTTAGTGATGTTTTGAATGTGGTGAGTGAGGAGGAGTCTCTGATGGTGTGAGGTAGTGAGTTCCAGAGGGTGGGAGCAGCGATGGAGAAGGCCCTGTCCCCCCAGGATCTGAATTTGGTCCGGATGGAGGGGGTCAGGAGGTTGGTACCAGCAGAGCGGAGGTTGCGGGTGGGAGTGTGTCTGGAGAGGAGGTCAGCCAGGTAGGATGGGGCCAGGTTATGGAGGGCTTTGTATGTCAAGAGGAGGATTTTGTACTGGATTCTCTGGGGGATGGGGAGCCAGTGAAGCTTGTAAAGGACGGGGGTGATGTGGTCACGGGTCCGGGAATGAGTGAGTAGACGGGCAGCGGAGTTCTGAATGTATTGGAGTTTATTGGTGATTTTTGAGGGTGAACCATAGAGGAGGCTATTGCAGTAGTCCAGACGGGAGGTGATGAAGGCGTGGATGAGGGTTTCTGCAGCCGTGGAGGAGAGGGATGAGCGGAGACGGGCAATGTTTTTCAGGTGAAAGAAGGCTGACTTTGTGATCTGTTTAGTGTATTTGTCGAAGGAAAGGGTTTGGTCAAAGATGACGCCAAGATTCCGGATGTGAGGGGAGGTGGATACTGGGATACCGTCGATGTTGAGGGCAAAGTTATGGGTGGATTTTGTGAGCGTTTTTGGGCCAATGATGATTATTTCAGATTTATCACAGTTAAGCTTGAGGAAGTTGATTTGAAGCCAGGATTTTATTTCAGTGATGCAGTTTGTCAGGATAGAGTGGGTGTCGGTGGAGACGGACTTGGTGGAGATGAAAAGCTGGATGTCATCGGCGAAGCAGTGGAATTGGAGACCATGACGGCGGATTAAGTGACCGAGCGGGGACAGGTAAAGGATGAAGAGGAGGGGGCCAAGAACTGAACCTTGGGGGACACCTTGGGGGAGGGGAGCAGTGGGGGATTTGCAGTTATTGATGGAGATGAACTGGCATCTGTCAGAGAGGTATGATTTAATCCAAGAGAGGGCAGTGCCGGTGACGTTAAAGGTGGATTCAAGTCGGGTGAGGAGGATAGTGTGATCGATGGTGTCAAAGGCAGCGCTGAGGTCGAGGAGGACGAGAATGTTGAGGTTGCCAGCGTCAGAGGAGAGGAGAAGGTCGTTGGTGATTTTGAGGAGAGCAGTTTCAGTACTGTGGTTGGAGCGGAATCCGGATTGGAATGTTTCATACAAGTTATTGGCAGAGAGATGATGTTTGAGTTGAGTGGCTACAGCGCGTTCCAAAACTTTTGACAGAAAGGGTAGGTTGGAGATGGGTCTGAAGTTGTTTAGGGTGTCAGGGTTTAGACCAGGTTTTTTTAGAATGGGGGTAACAGCAGCAATTTTGAGGGAAGGTGGGACGATGCCTGTAGACAGGGAGGAGTTTATTGTTGCAATGATAAGTGGAGAGAGAGCAGGGAGGGAGGCTTTGACAAAGCTGGAGGGGATGGGGTCAAGAGTGCAGGTGGCAGTTTTCATTCCTATGAGGAGTTCAGAGAGGTCAGTAGGAGAGATTGGGGAGAACCGAGACAGGGGATGGCAGGACAAGGGGGGGCAGGTGGTTGGAGGGGGAGCGGGTGCGGCGGTGGTCAAGCTGTTGTAGATGTTGTCAATTTTGCGTTGGAAGAAAGAGAGGAAGGAGATGCAGTTGTCTACTGTGAATGACTGGGTGGTGGTGTTCAGGGGGCGGAGGAGTTTGTTTATTGTCGAGAAGAGTGCTTTTGGGTTTCCGGAGCCAGAGTGGATAATTTGAGAGTAGTAGGCAGAGCGGGCGCGGGAGAGGGCATCTTTGTAGTGTTGTATGTGGTCCTTGTAGGCTTGGGAGTGAACTGTGAGACCCGTTTTATTGCGGAGTCTTTCAAGTTGGCGAGCACGAGTTTTCATCAGGTGGAGTTCAGGGGTAAACCAGGGAGCAGAATGGGTGAAAGAAACTGTTTTGGTTTTTACAGGCGCAAGCTGGTCAAGGCAGGAGGAGAGAGTGTGGTTGTAGTAGTCAGTGAGGTCGGAAGGGGTGTGGAGGTCAATGAAGGGAGAAGTGGACATTTTTTCAGAGAGGGTGGATGAGAATGAGGTAGGTGAAAGAGCGTTTAGCTTACGGAAGTTGATTGTGCGATAATGCCTTGGTGTTGGGGCGGGGATGTTGATGGTCAGAGTGATGGCTAAGTGGTCAGAGAGGGTGAGGTCGGAGCCATAGAGATGGTGCAAATTTAATCCAGTGGAGCAGACAAGGTCCAAAATGTGACCACGGATATGGGTAGGAAAGTCGACATGTTGAGTGAGGTTAAAGCAGGTGAGTAAATCAGTGAAGTCAGTGGTTATTGTGGAGTCAGTGGAGTCCATGTGGATATTGAAATCACCAAGGAGGAGGATTGAGGGGGAGAGGGAACATAGCTGGGTCAGAAAGTAGGAGAAGTCAGACAGGAATGATGGGTGTGGTTTGGGAGGGCGGTAGACGACAGCCATGACTGACTGCGTGTGACCAGAGAGTTTTAAAGCCAGGTGTTCAAATGATGGAGCAGATGAGATGGAGATGAGGTTGGTCTTGATGTCTTGACGGTGGATAACGGCAATTCCACCACCTCGGCCCTCCGAGCGTGGTTTATTGACGTAGGAATATCCATTGGGTGTGGTGAGGTTGAGTGTGTAGTAGTCCAGAGGTTGTTGCCAGGTTTCGGTGAGACAGAGAAAGTCCAGTTTGTTATCCAGGATGTATTCGTTCAGGATGAGGCATTTATTGTTGAGGGACCGGGTGTTGAACAGGGTGAGCTTGATGTTGTTTTGAACAGCAGGGATGAATTCAGGTGATTTAGCCAGGGTTCGTAGGCAAGAGGTGCGATCGTGTGGGTTGCTGTGACCAGGTGCGCTGGGACGAAGAGTGAGAGTGCGCTGAGCCGACCAGAGGACGGGGATGGAGTGACCTGATTGCAAATAAACAAACTTGCGACCGGAGCCACGGTGAATGTACCTGGGTCGTCGGAGGAGTCCATTTGATTTGATGGCAGAGATGCATGATGGGGTGGAGCGGGTATTGAGCAGAAGAAGCCTTGCGGCGGAGTACTTCAGAGCCATGCCAGGCAGGAGCGAAGGGACGAGTACGAGGCCAAGGTCGAGGAGGCAAAGCGGCAAACGCAGCGGCAAACGCAGCGGCAAACGACTGCAGCCGCTAATCAAGACCACAGCGGCAAACAAGGCCACAAGGCCACCGGCAAACAAGGCCACGGCCACAATCAACGGGAGCGGGCCTTTCGAATTCCGTATTCCGTACCATCAAAAGCAGATTCCGTTATCCAGCCGGAGAACACGCGGCACGTGCGGGTGTGAAAAGGCAGGACAGGTGTGAGATGTCAGGTCAGAAAGGTAGAAGCAGACCCTGTACATCCATCCAGTCGGAGAAGCGGCGAATATGCAACGCCAGCGTCCTCTCGCAACCGAACCCGGAAGTCCAACACTTACAGTCTAACACTTACACTACCCGCCCCGGGTATTCGTGATGGGGGTCCACTCTTCCCCCACTCACACCTTCGCACCATCCACTCCACTCCACAATTTCCACCATACTCACTCCACGACCATCCATTCCAATACTCCATATACTCCACACTACCATTTATTCAATACACCTGTTCCTCATACCTGTTGTTGCACACCTGTGCACTCACACCTGGTGCCACCTGCACCCTCCTCCTCTTCCTGGACCAGTTGGTCAACACAACACTCCTCACTATCACTCACTCAAACACTGCTCCATCCACCTGTTCAGTTGCACACCTGTGCAATCACACCTGTTCAATCACACCTGTTCCTCACACACTGCTCAATACACTTGAATACACCTCCAACACTCACAGGGCATCATCTCAACTACCTGTTGCCCTGCTAACTTAGTGCTCCCCGTCTTCCCTTTAAACTAAGCACATACCACGTCATTATCATCCAAACTACCCTCTCTATGTCCCCAGCTACCTGTCCAATGGAGCTACCTAACCTTACCGTTACCTAATGTCAATCTTCTAGGGCCCTACACATCATATATCCTAACCCACCCGGGCTAGTTTTTACTGCCATACACCCCATAAATCTAGTGCTCCTTTGCCCCCCTCTCTGAGGGATGACAGAGTTGCCATCCCATCACATGGGGCATCTCTTACTATAAATTATGCTCACCAAATTTCAGCCAATCAAAAATTTGCCAATCACTCTACCCATCATCTGCCAATCATTACTGCCAATCCTTTGCCAATCATTAAATTTTGTTTTTCTAATTTCGGGTCCAGACCACTATCCTCATCATTACAGTCTACTTGCTAATGCCTCTCGGTGCGCCAATTCACTTCCACAGCCCGGCTTCGTAAAGCCGAGCAATGAATGCGGGTTGTTTGGTGCCAGCGGCTGGATACGTCCTGCATTCGGTGCAGGGACGGGGGCTTACCCGGGCCGAGATCCCACGCACCACCTCGGCACGGAGCCATCCCATGGCCCGATCTCGACCTGCCAGAATGCCTTAACAAAAAGGGGTCGCCATGACGACCCTTCCTATCGGGCTGCCCGCTCCACTTAGTGGAGCACGGACGCGGCCGTTCAAAGTGATGCCCAGCGTGGATCGCGTACGGCGGTCCTTTCGAACCCGCCGTGGTTCGGATCCCCGCTGGTCCTCGCGGCACGCGAAGCTGCCCGACGCGCACCGAGGGCCCGATTCGGCTATAAGTCGTTCTAACCTCTAACCCGGTTACCGTCGATGCTTCACCTGCATGCTTACACCCTGCAGCCCGTTCCTTGCTCAAACATCCAGCTGTTCCCATGCTCCTCGTCATTGCACCTTCTCTTACACACCCAGGTACACTCATTCCGCTCACAGACTTGGTCGCACACCTGACCACCGAACACCTTGGCACACATTTGTCGTTCACACACCTCACCAACACACCTCTTCGCGCCCCCTCCTCGGTCAGCTCCTCTGTGACAATCACAGGTGTGCTCTCACTCGCACACCCAACCACGTGCCTCACGACCAATTCCAGTGTGCATTCCCACACACGCTCTACCATTCCAGGTGTGCATCCTTCCATTCCAGGTGTACATCCTCTCTCACCTGTCACAACCAACTCACGCTACGTGTCACTCTCACTACTTTCACCACCACTCTTGACAGCGCACTCACCCTTACTCTCGACAGTGCACTCTTTCCTCACGCACCTGTCCGTTACACACCTTTCTCGCGCACCCTCTTGCACACACTCTCCCATTACATCCTCTGTAACACTCCTCACTACGCGCTTCCATGTGCTCCCTCGCACACGCGCTTCGACCAACTCACTCTCGACAGCACACTCACTCCTCGGCGCGCACTTTTTCCTCACACACCCCAGAGTCGGACATTCTCGCACACCTCCTCCTTTGCACACCGTACCTGTCGCACACTTCACCAACGGCCTCTCACGAACACCCGGATCCAAATCAACCCCCAAGCCGACTGAAGCTTTCCTCACATCATATGCATTTCCGAATATATCGCCACTCACCTTGACACCTCGTCTCCGCACCTCCTCTGCCCCATGCAAACTCTTTATTTGGTTAGTGAGCACGTCATCACGATTCGAGCACAGACCTTGTACCAATTCCATTACCTCCTCCTTTATTTCCTTTTTAGTTTCCCTTCGTCTCTTCTTAATTTCACTCACCCCTTCTTCCACCTCCTCTAATTTTTCCTTTACCTCCTTCATCTCCCGGTGCGCCCCCTCTATCTCTTCCTCGAACGCCACTTTAACCGTTTCTATGTGCATCCTCACCTCTCGGTCCTTCGTCTCCATTACTTCTGTCACCTCTTCCAACTTCTTCGTCAACCCCTCATGTACCATCTGACATTCCTTCTGTGTCGCTATTAATTCGTTCTTAATGTCTTTTTGTGTCGCTTTTAACCCCCCGATTATTGCAGTGTTCTTTTCCACTTGGTCCACTAGTTCCTTTTGTCCCACTGTCAGCTGTTCTACTCCCCTCGTCAGACCCTCTATTCCCCCTTGTAACCTCGCCGTATTATTCCTCACTTCTTTCTCCATACGCTTTTCACCTCGCTTTACCTCCTCGCGTACCCCCGAGACCTCCTCACTTACACCTCGTCGTATCTCCTCTTTCATCTCCTCCCTCTCTTTTGTAGATGCCACCCTCATCTGTCCCAATTCATCCCTCTGAGCATCCAGTTTGGTTTCTACCCTGATTTTCACCTCCTCTATCTGCTCTCCCATTTGTTTAATTTCTCTGGCGGATTGCTCCCCTATCTCCCGCAATTTACCTTCCATCCTATTTTCTAGCCCCTTTAACCCATTTTTCACCCCCTCTATCTGATTCTCCTGGGCAGCCATTCTATTTTCCACCCCCGTTAACCCATGTTTCACCCCTTCTATCCCATTGTCTAACCCCTCAAATTTCTTGTCTAATCCCTCAAATTTAGCTTCTAGCCGTTCCCCCATTTCTCCCATTTTGCCCCCCATTTTGCCCCCCAATCGCTCACTCTGAGCCCTCGCTTCGTCCCTCATTACCCCCAACATTCTGTTTTCCATTTTTTCACGATCAGCCCTCGCTTCGTCCCTCATTTTGTCCATATAGGCCCCCATTTGCAGGAAAAAAAGGTTTGAATCCACCAGCGGCGCTGCTACGGTCGCGGGCGCCGTGGCCATGTGCGAGGCGCCATTTTGCGCGCCCGTAACCTCGTGCGCGAGAGCGCCATTTTGTGCGCCTGATACCCCCTCAACCACATTGCCTATGTTCTCCTCCTCCCTTTCCTCCACATACATTTCCCCGAGGTCCTGGATCGATTCCACCCCGCTTATCTCTCCCACCGGCATCCCGTCGCCTTGACCAGCCATGGCGCGATTTCAAAATTCGGGTTTTGCTTTAAAACACAAATTTTCAGCAGCTCGTAATTTTGAGCGCATTAAGCGCGCTTCGGGCCTCGTATCTCACTCCCCGACACCAATTTCTTACTGTAATAACACAATTGGTGTCCAAAATTTGGGCTAAATAAATTTAGTCCCAGGTTCGAATCCCAACTCCTGACTACCAATTTCTTACGGTCCGCGGATTAGGATGTTATTTTTACCGAGCGGAGGTATAACCGCGGCCGAACAGTTCTTCCCCGATTCACCCGATTTACCCAAACGTTGGCCATATCGCGCCACAGCTACTCAATGTGGGAAAACTCTAAAGCGACCGAATGCAAAGAGGAAGAAGACGTACAGAAGAGTAACGGGATTTATTATTATTTACACACATAAGCAAAAAGGAGCAATCACGATTATGTACAGGGACATGAGACGCAGGTGACACAGTGAAAATTACTAGCTTATACAGACTTAGTTACTACCCAGGACAGAACAAACAAAACAAACTCACGTAGGCAAAATGGGGAACTTGCAGGCAGGAATGGCTGGAAAGGATGAGCAGGTGGGATCACAGGGCACAGCGAGCGGGTCCACTCCGGGCGGGAAGCGGGGAGCCGGCGGCTCCTTGTAGTCCGCTTTACAGCGCACACCATCAGGGCTTCACGCGGCTGGTTGAAACGGGGCTGCACTCCTCTGCTGTATCTCTCATGTAGCTTGCTTCGTAAAAGCTCCTCGGCTTTCTCTTGGACCCATTCCTTTTCGTGTACCTCTCCACGCAGCTCAGCTCAGCCTTTCTCTCACTTCTCTCCAGCTCATCTGCTTGTCTCCTCTCTTGGACTCATCTCTTGTCTCTCTGGGGGCGTCCCGCCGCGGGTTATATAGGCCCCGCCCCTCAACCTTTTCGAACCTCCCCCAAACGTTCTCTCTCCGCCCTCTCAAGCCAAACCCCTTGTTCATGGTTGGTCGAGTGGGGCTGGCTCACTCCTGCCCTCTCTGACGAGGTGGGGACCCGCCTTTCTTCCCCAACCCTGCCTCGTGGCCAATGGTGGTTGAAGAAAACCACCCAAAATGCAGTTGGCCATTGAAATGAAATGAAAGGGGATCTACTCTTATTTCACTTGGTGCAATGGAGTATTTAAATTAATAGGAGACACAGCCTTACCCTAAGACACATAATAAGATATAAGCTACTGAACAAGGGTTTTATCGGGTCCTGCAATGTGGTGTTTATGGAATAACTACCGAGACGCCCTTTGACCTTTAGACTACGGAGGTATTTACAAGGATCATGACATTTACAAAGGGTGATCTTTACAACAATTTACACTACAACAACAAAAAAAACAAACCATTCTCATATCCACAACAATATATATATACATACATATATATTGTTGCGGTTTTGAGAACCCTCACTTGTGTAAATAAATTCAACATCATGAAAGGTTAAAGGTAGCACCCCTAGTTAGTCCACAAGCAACACGTAGGCCACCATAGGAATCCAGTTATTTCATTAGTATGTGTTTTAGATAAGGCCGTGTTTCCAATAGTTGAATCTGCGTTGTGTCAATCAAATAAGAAGTAGGCCCCATTCCATTCAGTTTGCAACGTCCCTCTCCAAGCGACGCCATTACGCGCCCTCCAGTCTGCCCATGGCCCCTCCCAATTTGTTAACCGCCTTTGTTAGCAGCGTTCGCTGCCTTGAGCTGGAGCTTGTCCAAACGCCGCCATAAGCCACGCAGTGAGGCACGGAAAAAGGGGGCGGAACGCCAAGAAGAAGGTGTGGCCACGTCAACTCACCATCAGGGCGTGGCCGGTAAGCCCTCACCAGCCAACCAGGGCTGAAGTAACTTGGCCGACAGGCGTGGCTTTTGGGCTCGCACAGCGTTTTGCTAGTGGAGATATATAAGCAAGCGCAAAGCCCTTTCACAGGACTTGTTGGAGGCGCGCGCGTTGTAACAGGACTTATGCGGAGAAGAATTGGTGCGCAGAACTCGGACTTGGTCGGGAGAGTGCGCTGATCAAAGAACTTGCCAGCGAGCGCATTGCATTGGCTTGAAGGAGAGATACGGCAGCGCTTGTTAAGGACTCGCTGGGAAACGCGCGTTGCATTGGACAATTGGGAGAGTGCACCTTTATCAAAGGAGGACTTTGGAGAGAGGGCGTTTGGCACAAGTGTGCACATATTACGTACGCAGGACACCAGCTTCCCCCCGCTATATAAAACTGTCCGGTCGCGCTCAACTACACGCGGAGCTGCCTGCCGGGTTTCGCCGCTGGACCGGAGCCTGGACCCCATCACCGGACCCTCTACCTGTTCCATCAATCATCTACAATCCCCGTGTGAGTCTGTATGTTTGTCCTGGGTATTAAATTAAGACTGCCATAAGAATGCCCTGTGTGGTGCTTCTTCTTCTTCCTATACTGTACATTCTTTTGTTTCCTCTTCTTTCTGTATATTTGTTAATAAATCAATCTTTGTTCTTCCTATTCTCTGGTTTCCTCTTGTCCGATCGAATTCGTCTTTTCTCTAATTGGGTAAAAGTGGCATGATTAGGAACCACTCAGAATCGGGTTTAGTCATTGTTAACGGCCCGAGTCGCGGCTCGCTTCGCTCGGCGTATCCACTAACGCTGCGGCTCGGGTGGGAGGTTATCTCCTTGCTTCAAGGTCGGTGTTGGTAATTAGGTAACAGGACCAAATTGACCAGCAACCCTACCTAATACCGACCGGAAGGAACGGGGTAACTTCAGGATCACGTCGGTCAGTAACAGACAAGGGGATTAACCCCCTCTTGGTAAGGGGAAAAGGCCGATGTTCGAGATCCGCAACAATATACATGTATATACAGTATATATATATATATATCCATATATACATCTATGTAGTATTTTATGAAAATACACAATATGTCTACACACATACAAGGGTCACCCGGTCAATATCGGTCTATGTAGACTCTGTTACATGCAGGGCTTTTTGACACACACACACACACACACACACACACACACACACACACACACACACACACACACACACACACACACACACACACACACGTACATACATATACGCCATTTTCGCTGATTTGATGAACATACCTGCCAATTTCAGACTTATTTTAAACTAGAACTATTGCTTATAGTGTACAACAGGTACAGCAAATGTCTGTTCAAATATAATCTATTTGATGATATCAATGTATTGTACATTGGGCTCTGCTCAGGACTTCCATTAACTCACTGGAACAATGGACGAACTGACATAGAAATTGAACACAATAAAAATTTATATATGTTCACCTGCAAAAAAATTACGCCGATGGTCTGAATGGAGAAAGATCTGGATCATCCCATTGTGCCGAATGGCGACGGAGAGACTTCCCCACTGGGCATTTCCAGGATGGAGGCCTTTACCAAGCCTACTTCCTGTCCATTTCCTGACACTTAGATTCACCTTATAGCTTTCTGTACTTTCAGCATATCCCACTATTGAAGACTGCAGCTGTATGGATCTGCTCCAAGAAAATATTCGGATACTGGATCAACAGTCAGCAAGTTTTAAGCAGTTTCCAGATAATATGGTACCTTAATTTTTAGGCCTGGCCAAAGATGTTACCAAAGGACCAACAGCACTTCATCACTTCATTTACCCTCAAGCACGGTGCTGCTCCGGCGTTACACAAGTTCCATCCCAGAAATCCCGCAGTATAATTCCTCTTCCATATTGATAAATGATAATGTGCTATGTGATTGTACTCGCTCCTGTGGTCAAGGGCGTCGAGAACCGACAAGGGCTCCCGGGCAAACAATTTTGCAGACCCCATTAGTGCGGGAGCCCAGAAACATTTGTTTCACATCTCGAGTACAAAAGGTTTGAGGCCTGGAATATATGCATCTATGATAGGAGACCCCAAAAAGGCAATTCTTAAGTTCTGCAATTCTGCACAGCAACCAGGGGGCACCACCAAAGACCCCTAAATGTGACTCTTAATTCACAATTTGAGTACATCTTTCAAACTTGTCTTAAAATGTTCTCTATAGGAGTGGAAATCAGAATTCCCAATTCTTAAGTTTTCAATTTGTGTATTAGGTCGCTTAAGAACGACCTAATTAATGCTAATTAACGCTAATTAGCATTTTTAATTCACAATTTGAGTACATCCATGAAACATATGGCAATGTATTCCTTAGGTCATCCTAAATCAAGATCAGTCATTCTTAAGTATCCATTTCATGTATTAACCCACTTAAGAATGCACACTGACAAAAAGGAGAAACATAGATTGTATACAAACACAATGTTTTATTTTTTTATAAACTACACAAAAATGTACTTAGTATGCATGAATTATGCTTCAAAATCAGATCATAGTAAGTCATGTAGTAAATTGGCGTCCTGGTTCTACCGCCCATCAACAATTAAACCTCAAATCTCGGAACAAAAAACAATTTTTAATGTTAATTTTATAAAAATTAATACCTAATGTCTAACTTTTACTCTATTAGCGATATTGCTGTTTTATCTCTGACTATCGCTTATAAACTATTTAACATGTTTAAGCTAATTACCCTGAACTAAAAACAAATTTTAATGTATGTAAAAACTCAACTAACTATATCAACGAAAAATTATTGAATTTATCTCAAACATCAACATGATTGTATATATGTTGTTTTATCCAACATTCCTAACATTATTTTGCTTAAAATTTCAAAAACATTACAAATTCCCTGTCAGGATGCTTTGGATATGTACCGTACTGAATATAATCGTATGAACAGGTTTGGTCGATTGTAAACCTACACATCACCATCATCACCATCTCCTTCAACGTCCTCTTCATCAGAAGATGACTGCGCTAGGACCTCATCATCGTCAGCATCAGCTAATTCTTCATCATCTGGAACGAGCGACTCCGGAAGTTGGTCTCCCTCAAACCAGATGGGTTTATATTGATCTCCCACTAGTTCCCATCCGTCATCCTCTGATGGGTGTTGCTGGATGATTGGCTGGTCAGCATTGGCCCACATTCTTGAAACAAGCGATACATGCTTTATGTGGGCAGCAACCTCTCTTTCGTATGGAGGAATACTAACATCTGGAAGGCTGTAGACTGCAGTGTTTTTGTAACTGAACTTCGTCATCTTTGGTATCTTCCTATATGGCTGGAGTGCAGTATCTGTACTCTCAAGGGTTCTCTTCCTTTTGCCTGTCTTTACTTGCCGAGCACTAGTTGAGGTTGAAACTGCCATGACAGCAGATGCTTCACGTTCTTCATCAGGTGCTGGCACATTTTGGTACAGAATACCCATGGTATCGTGCAGCGAATTGGCTCCAGACATGGTTTGAGTCATCTCATCGAAATTGTCGAAGGCTAATCCGACTGGTTTACCTACGACTGTTCCTTTTGGACAAGCAAGCTTCTGTTCTTGAATGGATTCAGCTGTGGCAGTTTCAACTTCTTCCAATGTGTTGTAGCTTAAACAGTGACCAAACCTGTTCAGGACTTGAACCATTTTTTTAGTTCAGGACTTGAACTCCTTCCTTAACCAAAACTGAACACCCTCGATCCGGCCAGCCAGACAGGTGTGTGCATGCTCAGCACTGGTGTGGGTGTCTACTTGGGGCCTGCCCTCAGGTCAGCACTCCAGCCCCTCCCTTGCATATAAGGGAGGGCCAGCCAGGGAGTGGAGGGGGGATAGCAGCCAGTGACAACCCAAATTCCGTTACAATACTGACTGCATTCTTAAGTGGGTTGATGCATGAAATGGACACATAAGAATTGCTGTTCTTGATTCACGATGATCTACTGAACAGTTTGGGACCAATTTGAAAGATGTACTCAAATTGTGAATTAACACTCACCTTGCCAGGGACGGGGTCAATGAGTACATTTTGCGTTCTTAAGTGGGTTAATACATGAAATGGATACTTAAGAATGACTGATCTTGATTTAGGATGACCTAAGGAATACATTGCCATATGTTTCATGGATGTACTCAAATTGTGAATTAAAAATGCTAATTAGCGTTAATTAGCATTAATTAGGTCGTTCTTAAGTGACCTAATACACAAATTGAAAACTTAAAGAATTGGGAATTCTGATTTCCACTCCTATAGAGAACATTTTAAGACAAGTTTGAAAGATGTACTCAAATTGTGAATTAAGAGTCACATTTAGGGGTCTTTGGTGGCGCCCCCTGGTTGCTGTGCAGAATTGCAGAACTTAAGAATTGCCTTTTTGGGGTCTCCTATCATAGATGCATATATTCCAGGCCTCAAACCTTTTGTACTCGAGATGTGAAACAAATGTTTCTGGGCTCCCGCACTACATGGCCCCCACCGTTTCTCTCTCTTTTGTAACTTTCAAAAATAACTTTCTTTAATGAAGATCCTCAATTTAAAAACAACAACAAGCCCAGATAGAAAGTAAAATCAAAGCAGCAGCATGTTATTTCACAGTAATAAGTGTTGAAAAGCAAATAAAGTATCAACAAATCTATTATATAAGTTGACGTTTGTGTCTGTCCGTGCATCGGCAGCCGCTTTCGGTGCTGCTTTTGCTTTTCTCGCCTGGGTCTGAATCTTGGCGCAGGTATAAACTGTAATCCTGGTGTTTTACAGGCAGCTGATTAATCAATGTGTGTGCCGTCCCTCCGGAACAGGGTGCTCCATCACCGGCATTAGTTACTGGACGTTAAAGATTCCACAGTGTCCTTCACGAAGAGTCGGCAAGCTATTGCCGGTGTCACGAAACAGATCCGCCCCCGAAACAGATCCGCCCCCCCGGCGATTCTGTACCGGTACAGATTCGCCCCCCTCGAAATAGATTCGCCCCCCTGCCAGGAAATAGACTCTCCCCCGTGACAAAATCGCCCCCTCATAATATATATGTACATGTTTCAGCAGATATTCAAACTTGGAAATAAGTGTAACAATTGTATGGCTCTTGGTGATTGTGGAAGAGTTATTTTACAATTAATCTACAACTAGACCAACTGAATATTGGTGTAAACCAATAAAAATAAAACCATAATAACCATAAAAATAAATAAAAATAACCAAAAATAACATAAAATAACATAAAATAACCAAAAATAACCAAAAATAACCATAAAATAACCATAAAAAGCCATAAAATAACCATAAAAATAACCATAAAATAGCCATAAAACCATAACCAAAATAAAAATAAACCAGTAAAAATAAAACCATAATAACCATAACAATAAATAAAAATAACCAAAAATAACATAAAATAACATAAAATAACCAAAAATAACCATAAAATAACCATAAATAACCATAAAATAACCATAAAAATAACCATAAAAACCATAAAACCATAACCAAAATAAAAAGAATCCAATAAAAATAAAACCATAATAACCATAAAAATAAATAAAAATAACCAAAAATAACATAAAATAACATAGAATAACCAAAAATAACCATAAAATAACCATAAATAACCATAAAAATAACCATTAAAATAACCATAAAATAACGATAAAAACATAAAAACCATAAAACCATAACCAAAATAAAAATAAACCAATAAAAATAAAACCATAATAACCATAAAAAATAAATAAAAATAACCAAAAATAACATAAAATAACATAAAATAACATAAAATAACCACAAATAACCATAAAAGAACCATAATAACCATAAAAATAGCCATAAAAATAGCCATAAAAATAACAATAAAATAACCATAAAACCATAAAACCATAACCAAAATAAAAATAAACCAATAAAAAGAAAACCATAGTAACCATAAAAATAAATAAAAATAACCTAAAATAACATAAAATAACATAAAATAACCAAAAGTAACCATAAAATAACCATAAAATAACCATAAAACCATAAAAACCATAAAACCATAACCAAAATAAAAATAAATCAATAAAAAATCTATCAATAATTACTATATCAAGTGTTCAAGTATGTCTTAAAAAGATTGAGAAAATGTGTAAGTCCGCACTCAATCAATTCCCCAAACAATATTAGTAGTACTTTTATCACGTCCCCTCTTGTAAACCAATATTTCCATATGTATATTTATATATCCGCAAACGAGAATGGGGGCCGATTCTATTCTGATGGGGGCAAGAAACGTATCCGCCGGGGGGCGAGTTTATACCGGTACAGATTCGCCGGGGGGGGGGGGGGGGAGTTTATACGGGGGCAGATTTATTTCGCGACACCGGCACTCCAAGCAAATTACAAGTTCCTGCCCTAACCTTAGCCTGACCAGCCGGTTCATGAAAGACTTGAGCCAAACTTCCCGGAGGAGCCGACGAGGGGTTTTGCTGTTTTGATGTGTGTGCTTTCGCTGTTATAAGAAAACAACAACGGGAGAAGCTCAGGTCCCTCAACAGACCATGGATCCAGGGACAGCGGCCCCCCTGAACCCACCTCTCATCGTCCCCTGACTGTGGTGACACTAAGTGAGCAGGAACTGATAAAGTGAAGTTAGGGTTTGGACTTATGGTTACAATATTAAGGTTAATTTAAACTCTATTATTACGTAACAAGCAATTGCAGCACTAACCCCTAAACTAACCATTGCATGAATTCCAGCTGTAACCCTAACCCTAACTTTATGAGGAAAATGCAAAAATCAAACTAATTCCCTGAGAGAAATTTCCTTGTAATTCCTTGTCGCAAACATTTCTGTTTCCACTTCAAATTTCCACAAAACCGTGGTCATGGTTGTTTCCTTAATCAACGCCAGCTTTTAGGTTGGAGGCCACCTGTGCGGAAACAACCACCGCGTTTCTTAAACCTACAAGGATGTACTGCACTAACACTCATTTGTTATTCTTTCTTCTTTCACTTTTTCCTGACCAATCTCTCTAACTACCGACCACGGAAGCAGAGTTCAGGAGATATCAGAGAGTGATAAGAATTTGAGTTTCACCGCTCCCATTGGGAATTGGCCTGACGTATGTTCAAAGGACATCCTTTTCGGTGAAAACTAATCTGACAAACCTGGAAAAATTATACAATATTAAATGGGATATAATTTCACTTAGTGAAGACAAAAAGGTCAATTTATCACAGTTAAACAAAGTTTGTATGTTCCACACAAGGCCCAGAGCCATTTGCGGCTTTTAAAGGACTTACTTGCGGCCCACGACCCTAATCGATCATATCCCCTTTTTTCTTCATACTATAAATTTTCAGAAATATATCTGTGAGTGTTGTGAAAGGATAAAATACAACTCGAACTTTGGCAATGATAAACAGGAAATACATGTCATTTCCGGTGAATTATGCGAGATTCTGCCACAAGGCGGACTATATTTCGGCCATCTTGTCTGTAATAGCACGACCTTAACCTGTTGTGTAGCCTCAACCTGTAGCCTCAGTTTTGAAATCAAGCCCCTTCTAAAAAGCCTGCGATGCCCTGATCATCACTGGGGAGGTAAGCGAGAATCCCTTAAAGCTGTGAAGTCCAGGTTCGATTCCCAAACCGACTAGAATTTGGCGAGTTTCACAAAAATTTGGCGAGTGAAGATAAAGCTTTTCAGCTGGATAAACATTTGAGAGAGATGGTGATGGCAACACTGAGGTGGGTGGGAGTACCGGAAGCGGAAGTTAGGTAGGCGGAAGGGATGTAAAAGGGAACGAAAGGAAGAGTTTTGGTTGGTCCTGGGATGTCGGAGGAGTTCAGTGTGAACATCAGTTTGAGGCAACAAAGCGTTCTCAGCCCACTCCTGTTTATCATGGTGATGGGGCTGATAAGCAAGAATATAAACATGAAAGATATTCTGGGGAGGATATTGTATGCGGACAATATGGCTGATGTGGTGGAAAGTGGGCGGGAGATGCAGAAAGTACTGGGGGGACTGAAAAGAGGTATTTGAGAAACATGGGCTGAATATGAGCATGGAGAAGAGGGAGGATATGTGGGTCGGGCAGCAGAGAAAATAAATTAATATCAGGTTGGAGGGGAAGGAGATCAGACAGGGAAATAGGTTTGAGTATTTGGGGGGAATAGTGACCGGGGATGGTAAGTCGGAGGAAGAGGTGCGGATGAGAATTCAGGTGGGTGCAAATGCATGGAGGATGGTGGAGGGAGTAATGACCGACAGAAAGATTTCATGGAGTTTGAAAGTTAAGGTTCTGATGTTGTGTGTAACGCCGGCCTAACCTTGTGGTCTGAAGATGGAGGCACTGACAGAGAGACAACAACAGAGCCTGCAGGTTTGCAAGAACAACTGGATCAGGAGGAGGGTGGATAGAATGAGAATGGATGAACTGAGAGAGGAGATTGGTGTGCAGATGCGCTTGACGGTGGGGATTGGTGAAATGGCGGCTGTGATGGGCTGGACACTTGGTACAGATGGGAGAAGAGAGAATGGCAAAGAGAGTGGCTAGTTGGAGGAAACAAAGTAGGAGGAAAAGAGGAAGACTACGGTTAAGATGGGAGGATTGTGTGAGGTGGGATATCAGTAAGGTGGGGTGTTTAGAGAGTGGAGAGAGTTGTCTGAGGACAAAGGGGAGTGAAGGAGTATCATGATCAAGGCAGGTAGATGCTTGCTACTATTGGACCTCACCCCTTATAAAGGGAGGAGGAAGAAGAAGAAGAATGAGAAGAAGAAATTGCTTTTGTGTCTGAAAACGAAAATCTGCCATATGTGTAATAACATAATTGAAGTGTGGCAGTGAAACACGATCTCTTCCAAAGAAGATGGAGCAACAATTGATCATCACACGAAGGGTCATGGAAAGACGTGTTGGTGTTTTTAACAAATATGTTATTTACAAAAAGAGACAACAAGAGACCAATGCATAAGACTAAAAAATATGTTGGCAAGGGAGTACTTGTCCCTAATGAAGGCCAGTGTTGGTCTGTATCAGTGAACAAGATAAACATTGGATTCTACTAAGTACCGTCGATAACAATATGTTCACCATAGGATAATACTAATGAGGCTCTACTGAGATTTCGAGTGCTGGGCCTCCAGCAGAGAATAAGAGCTAAATAACTATTTTGCTCTGCCTAAGGGTACCACTCAAAAGGTCAACCACACTTCCTCTTCCATGATGGTGAACACACTCTCATCAACTTTTAGTTGATAAAATCCAATGTAAATTCGATGACATATTGGAGATAATTAAAAACAAACAAACCGGAATTTATACCTGGCCTGGAAACATGGAAAGATGAACACGTGCAACCACCGAGCGACAACATTTTCCAAACAGAAAATCCCACAGTAGAATAGAAAGGCCTAGAAGAAGCAGCAGAGAAAGGAAGACGAAATGAAGAGACTGATTGAAGATTGAACCAGAGAGTTAGTACAATGTCCCCAAAATGCAGAGATTTAGTATAGAACTATAGAACCAGAGAGTTAGTACAATGTCCCCAAAATGCAGAGAATGGCAAGGAATGGGCCATGTTGAGGGAGGCTTTCATCCTTCAGTGGACTACACAGGTTGGTCAAGTCAAGTCAAGTCAAATTAAGGTGATCAACCATTAAGTGAGTGTTTGAAAAAATTACAGGAAAAAGGAAATAAAGAGAGAATCCGCTGCAAAAACTTCAGAAAAGCAAGAAGTTTCTTGTTCTCGGCTCATGGGGAGGTGGTTCAGGAGGCATGTTAATCTCAGTTATTTTAAAATTATTGTGACATGTTGTTCATGGCAAGTGCAGAAGATGACGTGTGATATCATATATATATTCTGGAAATGTTCCGCTGTTTCAATGTTTTCACATATGTTATTTGAAAAGAAAACCCTTTAAATTCAAAGCTGTTGTTTGGAATCTGCAGCTTGGAATTTGAGAATATGTTGATTTTGTAAGTGCCTGGAATGTTAAATACTGCTCAAGCTGCTCACATTAGCACAGTTTGCTCATTCCATGAAGTATTAATGTAAAGTTATTCCATGATACATAAAATATAACCTTATAAATTGGTTGTAAATTCAAGTTGAAAATTTCATTTCTTTTTAATTATGCATTTACATTTCAAAACCTCTTGCTCGAATAAAACACCTGTGGAATTAATGTTTGCAAGGGTGTTTTACCTGCTTAACGTTACTTGACGTTTACAACAAATGGGGAAACGTTTAAACTTCACATCTCTAAAACAAGACCGATAGTCACGGATGGAAACCCTTATGTCATTTCCTCATTCGGCTTTAAACTCAACATCAATATATTTTCATTACAAACACAAATTAATACTATAGTAATAATATATCAAAATATGATATTAAATCACAATTGCATTGAGATATTATCAAACCAGCGAACCGTCATCATCTGATTACCTCCGGATTCAGGAGAAAGGCCCGTTTCGATCGCCTTTCAAAATCATAATTATATTGAGAAACTTCTGAAACCTCCGACCTACCTTACAACTCCCGCTAGGACCGCAAAACTTTCCACAGAAGGTTATTGTTCACCGCTCCTTTCCTACGCCATCTCCAGGCGCTGCATGACGTCATTGCCGGGCACCGAAGGGGGCTCGGCAATGACGCACGCTGAAAGGGAGTACTCAGTTTTCACTCTGGTTGTTTGTTGTACACCGCACCTTTCCTACGCCATCTCCAGGCGCTGCATGGCGTCATTGCCGGGCACCGAAGGGGGCTCGGCAATGACGCACGCTGAAAGGGAGCACTCAGTTTTCACACTGGTTGTTTGTTGTACACCGCTCCTTTCCTATGCCATCGCCAGACGCTGCATAACGTCATTTCCGGGCACCTAAGGGGGCTCGGCCATGACGCACGCTGAAAGCGAGCACTCAGTTTTCACTCTGGTTGTTTGTTTGTTTGCTTTCTAGCTTTCTTGTTTGTCTGGTCGATATCTCAGCCATCATTTGAGCTAGGAAGCTGAAATTTGGGCACAATAGTGAGCAAGTACTTTGTCAAATACAGTATTTTTCCTTTTTTGATTAATCAATTAATTGATTAGTTACTTAATTATTACCGATTAATTAAGTACTTATATATTTCCTTTCTCTTCTGTGCATTATCTCAGGCACCTTTTGAGCTAGGAAGCTGATATTTGGACATGACAATGACCAAGTGATTTGGCTGTAAAGGCTATTTTTGATTTATTGATTAATCAATTAATCGATTAATGACTTAGTTAATTATTTTTTTCAAGTTACAGATTCGGATGAAATGGTAGTGGTTTATGTGTTCTATTAGCCAATTGATGATATTTAATTTTTTATGATTCTTATTTATATATTTTCATTATTAATCATGTATTTATTTTCTTTCTCAACTGTGCAATATCTCAGGCATATTTTGAGCTAGGAAGCTGATATTTGGACATGACAATGACCAAGTGATTTGGCTGTAAAGGTTATTTTTGATTTATTGATCAATCAATTAATCGATTAATTATTTATTAATTAGTCAATTTATCGATTCATTGTTCAATTTTGATTAATTAATTACATAATTAGTTTTTTTAAAGTTACAGATTTGGATGAAACACTGGCGGTTTCGGTATGCTATTAGCCAATTGATTAAGAAATTAGTTATTTTATGATTATTATTTATTTATTATAATTTCACAATTAATCAATCAATTATCGTACACCTCTCCCTCCCAATACCTTCTCTATGCTCGAGAGATGTTATTTGGACATATATATATATATATATATATATATATATATATATATATATATACATAATTATATATATATATATATATATATATATATATATATATATAATAATAATAATAATAATAATGCATTTATTTTATATAGCGCTTTTCAGGAAGCCCAAAGACGCTTTGACAGAGTGCAAAACATAATGCATAGCAAAACATAAAAAACGCGCCCGTCCGAGCGAATGGACTACATGCTTTCGCTGCTTGGCAAGCACTCTCCGGCATTCCTGTTCCGGGAGCTGTTCCTCCGTCAGCTGCCTAGCCCGGTACGCCTCGCCCTGGCAAGCACGACGATCACGGATCCCCGCGCCCTCGCCAGGGAAGCCGACAAGATCTTCCCGGCAGGCCAATGCATTGGAGCAGCGACCTGGAGCCCACCGCCGTCCGAAGCAACGCCCATGGTGCCCGAGCACCCGGCACGGTCGACGACCGAACTGCCGATGCAATTGGCGGCCGCTACGCTGCGCCGACCACCTCCAGCACGACGACCGGAGCCTCCACCTGACCAGGCGTGGTGTTATTATCATGCCAGGTTCGGACAGAAGGCCCGTACATGCCGACCCCCGTGCACCTTCGGCAAGCCGGGAAACGGCCGGGCCGGCGTTCATTACCAGCCATGAGCGCCGGCCACACGGGCAACTTACTTTTCATCATGGACAAAGCGTCCGGACGGCGCTTCCTGTGTGACACCGGAGCCCAACTGAGCATCATACCCGCCTCCGATCAGGACAGGCAGTCCGCGGTTTGTGGCCCCTCCTTGGTTGCGGCCAACGGATCGGCCATCCGCACCTTCGGCCCGCGCAACGTCACCCTCTGCTTTGGCGGCCAACACTTTAATTGGACTTTTGTAACCGCAAGCGTGCCCATGGCTCTGCTAGGCGCCGACTTCCTCTGCGCACACGGACTGTTGGTGGACGTCCAACGGCGTCGCCTCATCAACGCCGAGACCTTCAGCTCCCTGGCATGCACATTGAGCAGCTCCGCTCTGACCGAGCTGGCATGCGCCCTCCCGGCGGCGAACGAGTTTGCTCGCCTGCTCACGGAGTTCCCGGCCCTCACGCGGCCGACGTTTTCGGCCGTCGCAGTACGACATGGGATCGAGCACCACATACAAACCACGGGCCCGCCGGTCTACGCCAGAGCCCGCCGCCTCGACCCAGCCAAGCTCGCCGTGGCCAAAGCCGAGTTCGACACTTTGGAACACCTCGGCATCATGCGGCGCTCCGGTAGCGCGTGGGCTTCGCCACTACACATCGTCCCAAAACCAGTGGGCGGCTGGCGCCCATGTGGCGACTACCGCCGCCTTAACGATGCTACCACCCCCGACAGGTATCCGATCCCGCACATCCAAGACTTCTCCGCCCGTTTGGCAGGACGGGTCATTTTTTCCAAGATCGATTTAATACGGGGATATCACCAGGTACCTGTCAGGGCGGCCGACGTCCCAAAAACGGCTGTCATCATGCCGTTCGGCTTATTCGAATTCCTGCGAATGCCGTTTGGCCTCAAGAACGTGGCTCAGGCGTTCCAGCGCTTGATGGACGGCGTGCTGCACGACCTGCCATTCCTCTTCGTTTACCTGGACGACATCCTCGTCGCCAGCACATCCCGGGCCGAGCACCTCCTCCACCTCCGAACACTGTTCGGGCGCCTCAGCGAGCACGGCCTCATCGTCAACCCGGCCAAATGCCACTTCGGCACGACAGCCGTTGATTTTTTGGGCCACCACATCACCAAGAACGGGGCCGTGCCGCTGCCAACCAAGGTCGAGGCCATCACCACCTTTCCGCGTCTCCGCTCCATAAAGGCCCTGCAGGAATTCCTGGGAATGGTGAATTTCTATCACCGCTTCATGCCCCACGCTGCTCAACTCATGCGGCCCCTCTACGAAGCCCTCCGGGGCAAGCCGGCCAAGCACGACGTCGTCTGGTCTGCAGCAATGGACGCGGCCTTTAAAAGCTCAAAGTGGGCCCTCGCCGACGCAACATTGCTCGCTCACCCGGTGCTCAATGCTCCCATCGCCCTCACCACGGATGCCTCCGACTACGCGGTGGGCGCCGTACATGAGCAATGGGTGAATGGGGTTTGGCAGCCACTCGCTTTTTTCAGCCGGCAACTCTGGCCGAACGAGCTCAAATATCGCACGTTTGACCGTGAGCTCCTCGGTCCACACCTGGCCATTCGCCATTTCCGCCACCTCCTGGAGGGCCGACCCTTCACGGCGTTCGTCGACCACAAGCCGTTGGTTTACGCAATGGCCAAGGTCACGGAGCCGTGGTCAGCCCGCCAACAGCGCCACCTCTCCGCCGTGTCGGAGTTTACCACGGATTATCCGGCACGTCGCCGGCAAAGATAACGCCGTGGCCGACTGTCTCTTTCTCGGGCCAGCGCGAACGCGGTCCACCTCGGCGTGGACTTCGCGCTTATGGCTGCGGACCAAACCACCGACACCATGGTGCAAGCCCTACGGGCGGCGGACACGGGCCTCCGCCTGGCCGACATCCCCTTCGCGGACACTGTCCTGCTCTGCGACGTCTCCCAAGGCCAGCCTCGCCCCATCGTGCCCGTTACCTGGCAACGCCACATCTTCGCCTCCCACCACGGCCTTTCCCACCCGGGCCGGAAAGCTTCCCAGAAGCTGGTGTCGGCGCGATTCGTCTGGCACGGCCTTCGACGGGACGTCCGCGATTGGACCAGCACCTGCACAGCCTGCCAACAGGCCAAGGTCCACCGACACACCCAGGCCCCGCTGGCACTTTTCACCATGCCCGGACGTTTCGACCACGTCAACGTGGACCTGGTGGGCCCCCTCCCCCCATCACGGGGTTTCACACACCTGCTCACCATGGTGGACAGGACCACCAGGTGGCCGGAGGCTGTTCCCGTCATCTCCACCACCACCGCCGACGTGGCGCAGGCTTTCAACGCCACCTGGGTTGCCCGCTTCGGCGCACCGGCGGACATCTCGTCGGACCGCGGACCGCAGTTCACCTCCGAGCTGTGGGGCGCAGTTGCCCGCAACCTTGGGGTCAAGCTCCATCGTACTACGGCCTACCACCCCCAAGCCAACAGGTTGTGCGAGCGAATCCACCGCTCCATGAAGGCCGTGCTCATGGCCGGCCTTCAGGACGGCGGTTGGGCCGACCGGCTGCCGTGGGTCCTTTTGGGCCTCCGCACGGCCCCCAAGGAGGACCTCCGGGAGTCCACCGCCGAGCTTGTCTACGGCCAGGCGCTATGCGTCCCGGGCGAATTCGTGCCCGACGCTACCAGTCCCTGGTCTGCAGCTCACCAGCGCTCGGACCTCCAGGAGACCGCCCAACGGTTTGCCCCCGTGCCAACGTCCCACCACGGTGACCCCCAGTCCTACGTCCCCTCAGCGCTTCGCACAGCGGAGTACGTTTTTGTGCGTCATGACGCACATCGGGGGCCACTCCGGCCGCCGTACGACGGGCCCTTCCGGGTCCTGCGACGGGATGACAAGTCGTTCGTCATCGACATCGGCGGCAGGTCGGACCGGATTGCGGTGGACCGCCTCAAGCCGACGCACGTGGACATCAACCAACCGCCACGGTTGGCCCTTCCGCCGCGGCAAGGCCGCCCCCCGTCCACGGTGCCCCCCACTCGACCGCCCACCACCACACCGGACCCCCCCCCCCACGACCCGCCAGGGGTCGCTTCGGCCGGGTCATCATGACCCCCCTTAAATTGACCCTGCCGGTGCAAGTCGATTCTGGGGGGACGTGTGTAGCGGCTACCGCTGGGTATACACAATCGCCTTGCACCTACCGAGGAAGCGGAGCGATCACCATGCCGGGCTCGCCCAGGACGCCCGGGCATGCCCGCTCTCGACTTGCCAGGCCTCATCCGGGACGCCCGGGAACGCCCGCTCTCGACTTGCCAGGCCTCGTCCAGGACGCCCGGGCACGCCCCCTCTCGCCTTTCCCGGGCAAACGCTCCGGGATAATGTGTATATATATTGCTGCCCGGTAAACGGGCTTTTCAGAATACCCGAGTTGATTTGACACAATAAAGAAACTCGGACGAATTCCAGCTTTTTGTCGCGTCCATTCTTTCGATTTACGTTGGAGCATAGCTCCTACAGCACCATCATTCCCCAATGCTCTCAAAGCAATGAAATCACTACATGCCAAACGTGAGTGGATTGTAACAATCCCTAACGTCCATGCACTAATCCTCACGTGGTGAAGGTCGAAATCTTGCAGAACGGCAAAACAACAGGCAGGTATTGGCGCGGCTGTGGATAAGGAGTTACGAGGTGAGAGGTCGATATGGGAATTGAGCCGATATGGAAAACAACGGCAATCCCCACGGTGAGGTCGATATGGGAATCCCAATGACAAAACAAGATGCACCAAGCTGACCGCCTCTTTGAGGACAAAATGGCGTATCGGCCTGTAATGGAGGCACTTGCTCCCTCCAACAATAACTCACACTTGGTGATAAAACCTGAGATGCAGGTTGAATTGCAATCACAATATATAACGATGTCACAGGCAATCCCTTTCCCGGGAATCCTCAACTCCTTCGCGACCAATATATAAAAAGTCTGCTCGCAGCCTCGATGCAACTTTACGGCTGTATCTCCCCCATGGCCGTCTCGATCTCTGACCAGCTCCTTCTCTTCCGGTTCCTTTGCCGCGTTTTCCTTTTTCCTTCACAAACATTTATTTTTACCTTTTACTAAAGTCATCTCCACTTCACACAAAAATCTTCACAACAATATTACCTGAAACTATAAATCCTACAAGTATATAATCTATCTATAATTCCAGTAATCTCTGTCTGTACGTCTGTACGTCTGTACGTTTGTTTGTCTGTGACCGCTGTTTCTCGACAACCACGGGTCCGATATACTTTTAACTTGCCAGGTATATTGCTGGGGACCCGAGGATGTGCCTTTTCAAGGTTTCATATTAATCGGACAATTACTTACCGAGCTATGTCCAAAAAACGATTCAACCAATCAGAGAGCAGCGAACGATCGCGTGTGCCGAACGTGGCGGGCACACTCTGCCTCGGATGGCACATTTGAGAGCGTATTCATTTATTTCACGTTTGCAAACTATGTTGGCGTTAAACTATGTTTTACAACTAATAAAAACGAATTTGCGATTCATTCGCTTTCCTGCGCGTTTGTGCACGCGATGGCGATTTCTTTACCAAACTCCGGAAGCCGTTCGCTTTGGACCAAACCATTGCATGTAAATAGAGGGGGGGGATTGTCACCACTCGCAAGCCGTTCGCTTTGGACCAAACCATTTCATGTAAATAGAGGGGGGGGATATAATTTTAGATATAGATATAGTACGGGCATGCCCTAGTCTATCTATAATTCCAGTAATCTCTGTACGTCTGTACGTTTGTACGTCTGTTTGTTTGTCTGTGACCGCTGTTTCTCGACAACCACGGGTCCGATATACTTTTAACTTGCCAGGTATATTGCTGGGGACCCGAGGATGTGCCTTTTCAAGGTTTCATATTAATCGGACAATTACTTACCGAGCTATGTCCAAAAAACGATTCAACCAATCAGAGAGCAGCGAACGATCGCGTGTGCCGAACGTGGAGGACACACTCTGCCTCGGATGGCACATTTGAGAGCGTATTCATTTATTTCACGTTTGCAAACTATGTTGGCGTTAAACTATGTTTTAAAACTAATAAAACCGAATTTGCGATTCATTCGCTTTCCTGCGCGTTTGTGCACGCGATGGCGATTTCTTTACCAAACTCCGGAAGCCGTTCGCTTTGGACCAAACCATTGCATGTAAATAGAGGGGGGGGGATTGTCACCGTACTCGCAAGCCGTTCGCTTTGGACCAAACCATTTCATGTAAATAGAGGGGGGGGATATAATTTTAGATATAGATATAGTACGGGCAATGCCCTAGTCTATCTATAATTCCAGTAATCTCTGTACGTTTGTACGTTTGTACGTTTGTCTGTCTGTGACCGCTGTTTCTCGACAACCACGGGTCCGATATACTTTTAACTTGCCAGGTATATTGCTGGGGACCCGAGGATGTGCCTTTTCAAGGTTTCATATTAATCGGACAATTACTTACCGAGCTATGTCCAAAAAACGATTCAACCAATCAGAGAGCAGCGAACGATCGCGTGTGCCGGCGTTGCGAATGGACCAAACCATTCCATGTAAATAGAGGGGGGGGTTCTGTGGTCGTTGCGAATGGACGAAACCATTTCATGTAAATAGAGGGGGGGGGGGGATTGTCACTGTACTCGCAAGCCGTTCGCCGTTCGCTTTGGCGTTGCGAATGGACCAAACCATTTCATGTAAATAGAGGGGGGGGATATAATTTTAGATAGATATATAGTACGGCATATATATAGTACGGGCATGCCCTAGTAACAACAAAGGCAGAAGTGATTGATCCGTAACAATGCTCTTCCAGCCAGAGAAAGCTGCATAAAGCAACCAAGAAAAGTTGCACAAGGTAAATACATTCCTATTTCAAAGGCTGAGCAATTTGCTGGAGGAAGGCTGAGGAAATCAACCTCATAGGCTGGTGCACACCCGCCCCCCCAACTCCCAATCGCAAAGCCGATTGGACAGCTTGGATGGCAGAATGAATTATGTTGAACAGAATAACAAAATAATTGTATACCTGGACGTCAGATCACAGTAAGATGCCTGATTACAAAAACATGTCTTTATTATCTATCTATAATTCCATTAATCTCTGTGTGTATGTGTGTGTGTATGTATGCGACAACGATTTCTCGACAACTACCGGTCCGATATACTTGAAACTTGCCAGGTATATTGCTGGGGACCCGAGGATGTGCCTTTTCAAGGTTTGAAATTAATCGGACAAGTACTTACCGAGCTATGGCGATTTAGCCGTTCGCCGTTCGCTTTGGCGTTGCGAATGGACCAAACCATTGCATGTAAATAGAGGGGGGGGGTTCTGTGGTCGTTGCGAATGGACCAAACCATTCATGTAAATAGAGGGGGGGGGGGGGGGTTCTGTGGTCGTTACTGCCACGTGGTTTCAAAGTTTTTTTTTGTTGTTGTTGTTTGCACGCATGTTTTTTTGCACCCACGTACGGGCACGCCCTAGGATGTTTACACACACACACCCCTACACAAATTTTTTTTTTTTTTTTTTTTGGCAAGGAACGGGCACCCACGTACGGGCACGTCCTAGCTTATATATAGTACGGGCATGCCCTAGTAACTATAAACCCCCAAAGCCATGGAATCCATCATTGCTTCGGATAAGAAATCTTTCTTCTTCTCCAATGGCTTGATCTCTGATCATCAATTTGGTTTCAGACAAGGTCACTCTACTCTGCACATGCTGCTTCTGCTTTCTCAACAATGGATGGAGGTCCTCAATGCCAAACAGGAAATTAGAGCTGTCTCCCTTGACATTTCACGTGCCTTCGATACGGTCTGGCACCCTGCTCTGCTCACCAAACTCTCCTCCTTTGGTATCCATGGAAATCTCCACGCATGGCTGGCGGACACCCTCTTTAGTCGTAGTCAACGTGTGGCCCTGAATGGGTTTCTCTCATCTCCTCTTCTTGTTCAGGCTGGAGTTCCCCAAGGCAGTGTTCTGGGCCCTGTGCTTTTTCTGGTCTTCATCAATGATCTCTCTGATTCTCTTGAAAATCCTCTCTATCTCTTTGCTGATTACTCTACTCTCTGCCGCTCCATTCCTCATCCCTCAGATCGGCAGTCTGCAGCCTCCTCACTCTCTGCAGACCTGAACAAAATCACAGGCTGGGCAAACAAGTGGAACATGTCTTTCAATCCTGACAAATCTCACACTCTTACTTTGTCTCTCCGAAAAGACCGACTGGGCAACCCTCCCATCCACTTTCTGAATAATCCTCTCCAAGAAGTTCTGTCACTCAAGCTTTTGGGTCTCACTATCTGCCATGATCTTTCCTGGGAAAACCACATTTCAAATCTGGCCTCCAAAGCCAGTCGCCGACTGGGCATCCTCCGTCGTGCGAAGTCCTTCCTTGGCACACCTGAGCTCCTCACCACATACAAGGCTTTCATCCACAGCTCAATGGAGTACTGTTCTCCCCTCTGGGCTGGTGCTCCTGCCTCACACCTAGCTCGTCTTCACGCTGTTGAAATCAAAGCATATAGAATCATTGGAATCTCCCGCGATGAAGCTAACTCCGAGGGCTCACTCAGAAGTGAGCTCAGAAGCACTCACTCACCGCAGGCAAGTTGGTGGTCTTTCCGTCTTCTACCGACTCCTCTCCGGCCTTGCTCCCCCAGCTCTCTCTCTGGGCTCTGTCCCCCAAATATTCCTACAGGTCGCACAAGATCTGCCTGCAACCCTCTTATGGTTAAACTGCCAAAATCAAGACTCTCTGCTCACCTTCACTCCTTCAATCCTCTTTTCTCCCGCCTCTGGAACAAACTCCCCCACTCTCTTCAATCCCACTCCTCCCTCCATGTCTTTAAAACAGCTGTTCACCACCATCTCTTATCTTCTCCCATCCAAACCCTTGAACTTTTCTACCCCCGCTAATTTCACCCCAAATACACTTTTTTGAAATACCAATTTCTTTCCTGGAAGCCCTTGGTGTCCTTGTGTTTTATATTTCTCCCACCCCCCCCCCCTTCCCACGCCTCCTCCCCCCAAGCCCTCTCCCTCCCACACATCTCCAGATGCCCCTGCTCTCAAATGTTGTGTTTGTGTGCTTCCCCTTCTCTCCCCATCCTTGTCTACCGCTCCCTCTTTTTATATATTTTGTTTGTCTGTTTGATTTGTTTGTGTGATAAATGTTAGCTCTTTCACGAGCCTCGATTCTGTATACAAAAAAAAAGAAAAAAAAAGCCAAACCAAAATGAAATAACATCGGAACCAAAAACGACATCCACCAATCAACTTAAGCAAGCCAACCCTTTTTTCGGCAGGTAAAATTTCCACAATAAATTGAAATTTAATTGAATTTAATTAACCTCAACTTTCATTATCTTAACGTTGTATCTAAGCACGAGAAATAATTGTACAAGTTTTCGATGGCAAAGTTACAAATGGTGGCAGGTTTGAAAGTGTCCTTTGTGGAAGTGTGAGTCATATACTGCATGATACCGGTCTCCAGAGAATGGAACTGGGAATGAGAAGGGAATAATAATCATGAAACTTGGTTGCAGCTTGGTGTCTGACGGGATGGCGCAGAGGTAGCACGCTCACCTTTGAACTATCTAGTTTGAGTTCTATTCTGGCCCGACTATAACCTGTCGGATGTCGGAGTTACATCGCAGAATGTTCCATTCCTCAGTTGGACGTTCGGCTGGATGTCCTGTCTGCAAGCATTAATTGGGGGATATTGAAAATCCTGTCATATCATTCAATGATAGTTGGCGAGTTACAAATTCCTGTCCAAATCAGCTCCAGGCAACACCTGTAAGGCCGGTTAGCTGGTTGATCAAAAACTTGGGTCACGCTTATCTACAAGAAGGTGAGATAAATTGGGCATATTAAATAACTAGGAGTCGTTGCAGGCAATGTGATGTAATGAGCTACCTTGTCAACGAAGTCACCTACGCACGACAAAGATAGCACAGACACCAACAGATGAAAGATGTTTTTTGCAGCGTCTGTTCATTCTACCAAAACTCAGGCAATGGTTTGCTTCGTCTCCATCACTCCTCTCCGGCTCCATTTTGTGTCATGATGAACTCTCAATTCCGGACAGCTCCGACAGGCTTTCTGCTACTCCGTCCAGCTCTGCCACGGTCGTTACGATCTCGGCCCAGCACTACACAGTAATTACTGTCAGCGTTTTGGGTACTGCCTTTTACTCCCCCCCCCCCCCCCCCCCTTCCCATGCCTCCTCCCCCCCAAGCCCTCTCCCTCCCACAGATCTCCCGATGTCCCGGTTCTCTGCTGCTGTGCATGTGTGCTTCCCTCTCTCTCCCCATCTTGTCTCCCGCTCCTTTTATTGTATGTTTTGTTTATCAGTTTTTTTGTGATTGATGTTAGCTCTTGCATGAGCCTCGATTTTGTATACAAAAATACAACAACAAAAAAGACAACCCCAAAATCCCCACTGGAGTGATGCCACCTTGTTCTAATTGGCGAGTAACCCCATTCCATTGCACTGTCTTTCTCCTTCCATGTCATTTATCAGACATCCTCCATGGTCATGCTTTCCAGAGACTGCAGACAGAATAGTTAGTAGATGTTAAATAGACACTGGCACACATCTGCAATTTAACAGGACAGACTCATTGCTGATCTCTTTTAAATTCTATTTTTGAGGACATGGTATTCAGGTGAACAAGCTATTGATTGAAAGAATCCCAAGATGCAAAGCCCATCAAATCAACTTTACACTCAAACTACACGTGACGAAAACAAGAGCAAAAAAAATAAGACCGAAAGTCTAACAGCGGCGTAGCCGGTGTTGTGAATAAACGCGTACGTATTATGTTGAAAACCAGATTATGTTGGATCCCTTCGCTTGAGAATTCCGAAGCTGTGACGCACCAAATCGCTCAATGGAGGCCGCCATCTTGCGGATGCGGAAGTATGCATAACAAATTGAAAAAGGTTCAATAGGAGTTTGTTTCACTCGTCTTTGTTTGATTCACAATCTTATGCACCTCTAATGTGTAATTAAAATACTTTAAGACCAACCTCGGCCCGCACGGGCCTGGTTATCTTAAACGAAAATCGTCACCAAACACCGGAACCAATGAGATTCGAGCATTTGAAAAAATATTTCTAAAACCAAATCACTCAATGGAGGCCGCCATCGTCCGGATGCAGAAGTTTGCATAAAACAATTGAGAAAACGTTCAATAGGAGTTTGTTTCACCCGTCTTTGTTTGATTCACAATCTTATGCACCTCTAATGTGTAATTAAAATACTTTAAGACCAACCTCGTTATCTTCAACGAAAATCGTCACCAAACACCGGAACCAATGAGATTCGAGCATTTCAAAAATTATTTCAAAAAGCTTATTACGCGTTTCGGAGGGTGAAAACGGCGTCAAATATTCTAAAATTGACAAAGAATTATTTTTTAGAAATCTCGCGGCCGTAGGGGATAGTTTTTCACGGCCGGAAATATCCGAAGTTGAGACGGAATTCACCGAATTAATCAAGAAGGAAATTTTATCAATTTTAATCTCATCCAGAATGCAAATGGTGTCATTTTGAACTATGTACGGTACCTACTACACCTACCTACTACCAACTACCTAACCTACTGATGCCATAGTGATGGGTAAAATCGTGGCAAGAGGCTTTGGCTTCGCCGGCTCATTGCGGCTTTGCAGTTGGGTACTAGTAAAATATTATAAACCACAAACACATGATTAGTTTTTTTAAACAGTCGCTAATGCTGTCTATAACATTAAACAAAGAAATTTAGAGGAAACCCGACATGCGTGACGTAATTTTTACTCACAAAACTGAGGGAAGATCTACTGTAATCTAGATTATACTTCACAAGGTTTGGGTTAATAACAGGCTATCAAAATAACCGAGGTGAATTCCTTACTTCCGTGGTTGTTAGTACCGTACACCGCTTATCATTGATTCATGAACCATACACCGCTTCAATTCATAAACTTTGTATTCATGACATTGGGATTAAAGTGTTATGGTCATATTTACTATATTATTATTATTATTATTACTATTACGAAAATGATACTACTGAAACGATACACTACTGTATTAAGAAACCTGAGCTTAATTTGTCTGAAACGGCCTTAAGGTGAGGCATAAAGCCTAAGGCCTAAACATACCGTTTTGTTGGAAGAGCCATAACGCCGATGCTTTCGATATTTCATGGTCATTTTAACAATCGGTTTGTTTGTGTTTCACACTGAATTAAAAAGGTAAATGTAGAGCATGGCGATTGTGATATATGACAGGTTTGACGATATGTTCGGCTTGAACGAAATTGGAATCAAAATGGCGGTGTGTGGAGAGTCAGCCGCATACCGCTGTCGTGGAAGTGTAGGGTGAGACTCAAGACGCCAATGGTCGGAAACAGGTTTTACAAAAGGTCACAACTTTATTAACTGGTTATTCACTTCATTCCAATACCAAATAATACCGTTTAACTCAATGGACCAGGTAACTCTATCCGCATAGTCCCTCTTTCGTGGCTGCAGCGCCGAACCCGTGGTACGCGTTCATTCCGTCGGGCAGGGCTTCTCGTGGCAAGTGCCCCTTGACTCCAAGTCTCTTCTGCTTATATCGGCAAACTTCAGTTAATCCTCTGTCCGCTGAAATCGTAATCCCTTCTCCGCTGCTTCTAATCCGTTCTCTGCAAACGTTACTGGTCGCCTCACTGGCACCAGCTCGCTCTCCTCCCTGCTGGGAATTTGCTTCATCCACTTTGCATCCCGATGAAAGACAATAGTACGGGCTTGGGAATGTGTGTTAGCCCGGGGTCGTGCTAAAGCTACACAACAGGACTCCCAGCTTCGACAGGGCGAGATGCATTCCTGACATTCTTACGACCACCTGTTCGTACCTTGGTTCGTTACCAGTTCCAACCAATAAGTTACACTGAGTTACACTTCCACAATTCCCTCATCTTTTTGTTTTTGTTTATATTAACCATTAATCTAAACATCAATATAAGTAAACAATCAATCACTACAAGTAAACATCAATACAAGTATAAGTAAATAATCAATCACTGCAAGTAAACATCAATACAAGTATAAGTAAATAATCAATCACTGCAAGTAAACATCATTACAAGTATAAGTAAATAATCAATCACTGCAAGTAAACATCATTACAAGTATAAGTAAATAATCATAACTTTGGTAATCAAATTCCCTTAGGCATACACCGTCATCCTGCAAGAATCACAAAACATTTCGTTGGTCATTGACTCCTTCCATATTGTTCAATCTATTGCATTTGCATCACAAATATCTTTTCAAAACAACACTTCACCATCACCAAGATACAACAATTTCACTTCATTTTCAAGTTTTGTAAAGCATCTGCACCATCTGGCAAAAACGTTTGCCTCCACACAAATGTTGACTTTGTTTGAAAGGAAGGGCTGATCACTTGTGTTTGAATCCAGGTATGAAACATTTTCTCCTAATGTCTTCATAGCTCCTGCACTACTTCGTGTAGGATTTCGCTGTTGTGGTAACATTGCGGAGTCATAGACTGACCCTGCTCTCCATGAAGCATTCTTGCCACTTTTTGCTGTGAACCATAATGATTCCTTGAACAAGGCCTTCGCCCAGTTGTAGTCGACTTGCCTCCTCCCTCATTATGAGTGGGCAGCAAGTATTGGTGTGACGTTGATTGGCCAGCAAGATGTGGAACAGGGATGCCGGATGCATCCACAATGATGTTGGGACCATGGTGTTCAGGTCATCCATGGTCCATACCAGGAGTGGCCCGCAGAATCGTGCACAGCTGTTGTGACAAGGGCACAGCCGTTTTTTTTTTGCAGCTCCATGCTGGTTCCCCGGACGTTGGTGAAGTAATAACATATGTCCCCGCATTTCACAGAGGTTGCAGGTAAAATGTCGTTGTCCTGCAACTTCTGATGTGATGAATGTTCGAAGCCTTCGAACAAGAGTAAGTGATCGCCTTTCTTTCATATGTTGCAGTGTGATCCAGGCAAATGGTCACATAAATTTCCTTGGTGAAGGTAAGCATTCATCTCCAAGTTACACGGGAGAATGTCTTCATCATTCTTTGAGAAAGAGGGTGTATGCCACGATTAACTTCATTTTTTTAGCCACAAATTTTCTTTCTCGAACTTCTTCCCAATTCCGTTAGCACTCCCTTCAAAATGTGATCTCGTCTTATCCTTATGCTCAGTCACATCTGAATCTGCTTTCCACACACACTGAATCAGATAGGGTACATCTTACCATGAAATCAGCATAATCATGTATATCTTCCGACAGTTTCACATTCAACAATTTGTTGTTTTCCCTTACAACATTCAAAAAGTTATATTCATTTATATGCGTCACACAAATAATATTCAATCAGGTATGTATTTCACTACTAAACTAAGAATAGCATCCACAATTGCTTTCAGGTTAATATAGTTCAAAAATTAACTTGTGCAGGTATTTTAGCACTACTCAAAGAAAATAAATTGTATATGATTACAATCACAAACAGGAATATCTAATTCCCAACAAAAATTTTCACAAACCAACAAATTAAGCATAATGTATTATTACCATAATTCCTCTCCACTTTTTCTTTCCCCTTTTTTTTTTCTAACAGTGTGTCACTCGTGGTGATATGAGTTCACTGATATTGTAATTGACACAACTCATAGCATTGTCGTTATGCCATTATCTTAATTCTACTGTATTCATTTGCAACATCACTTGATTTAATCTTTTAATCTCAGTATTTATGTCGCCATAAAAGTCTTCCTTTTCTGGTTCCACATTTCTTTCCTCATTTGTCACTTCATGCGTTATCATCGTGTTGTTGGTTACCTTATTCAAACACACCGTCACTAAGGCTTTCAAGCAAGCCACCACTAAAACAATTGCCAACAACAAGTTCCAACAAGTTCCAACAACAAGTTCCAACAACAAGTTCCAACAACAAGTTCCAACAACAAGTTCCAAATCCTCAATTTCCATCCGATTTACTTGACATTCGAATGGGATTTAAATATCAAGCACAGGGAGCAGAGGAAAAACACGAAAAAGCAACAGCCCTGGCTTTGCTTCCTGGAAGCTTCCTGGAAGCTTCCTGCAAAACGCTTTGCTTCTCGCAAAACGTCCGCCAATGGGAACTGGAGGGAGGGGAGGGAGAAGGAGCGGGAGCAAGAGACAGGTAGCCGAAATGGAAATGAGGGACAATGAGGGACAGTGAGGGAGTGTCGGTATGCAATTTTCATCCAATCGCCATCTTTCACAATAATTCTGGACCGGCATGAGATGGCGTTATCTGTCATTAATTTATATTGTAATCAAACGAGTTTTAGACATGAAGGGGAAAACTGAAAAAAAATTATTTATTTATTTATTTAAAACGGGTGTACACGATTGTACACGTGTACGGACCTTACCGAACCTTACCGAACCGGCAAACAAATCGCCTCATGGTGCACTTCATGAGCCGATTTGCCTGCAGACCAGAGCAAGGCTCTTCACACCCAGCGTATAACGTACATATCCTCGCAAGCACACGAATAATAGAATCATTTAAAACGTTCCATCCGTGACTTTTACCTCGGACGGTCGTGACAAAAATACGTTTACACTCCTTGGATTACCTATGGAATGCAAGTCCCACACACACATCCTCCACCATGATTCGAAGAATTAACTTCAAGTTCGTATTTCGTAATGGACCATCCCAAGACGCCATGCTTACCTTGGCGACGTCCACTCGAAATCCCAGCGGTGCCTCCAGATTGTCGTGGAAGTGTAGGGTGAGACTCAAGACGCCAATGGTCGGAAACAGGTTTTACAAAAGGTCACAACTTTATTAACAGGTTATTCACTTCATTCCAATACCAAATAATACCGTTTAACTCAATGGACCAGGTAACTCTATCCGCATAGTCCCTCTTTCGTGGCTGCAGCACCGAACCCGTGGTACGCGTTCATTCCGTCGGGCAGGGCTTCTCGTGGCAAGTGCCCCTTGACTCCAAGTCTCTTCTGCTTATATCGGCAAACTTCAGTTAATCCTCTGTCCGCTGAAATCGTAATCCCTTCTCCGCTGCTTCTAATCCGTTCTCTGCAAACGTTACTGGTCGCCTCACTGGCACCAGCTCGCTCTCCTCCCTGCTGGGAATTTGCTTCATCCACTTTGCATCCCGATGAAAGACAATAGTACGGGCTTGGGAATGTGTGTTAGCCCGGGGTCGTGCTAAAGCTACACAACAGGACTCCCAGCTTCGACAGGGCGAGATGCATTCCTGACATTCTTACGACCACCTGTTCGTACCTTGGTTCGTTACCAGTTCCAACCAATAAGTTACACTGAGTTACACTTCCACACCGCCATAATGACATCAGATGTAATCACATCACCTGTCATGTGATGAGATCCTCAGCTCTCATTGGTATACGTTTGAGGGGACATACATACGGACAAACACTGTTCTAGACGGCTTTGCCCTATGGGCTACGCCATAGAAATTGTGAAATTTAGTGATTTATTTTCTCTGTATTCTCATCATAAAAGTTTGTTGAAAATGTGATGACAAACGCTCAAATGGTAAAAGAGTTATCCAGACACACTAAAACTCAAATGGCAAATAAATAAGGAAACACACGTGTTTAAAAAATACCTGGCCGTCTCATGCTGCATGCCACGGATGAGCTAATAAGAGCTATTTATAGTTACGATGCTTTGTCCTTTTACATTTTGATCCAATGCTTAATTATTTTCTCCATATTCTCATTATAAATGTTTGTTGAGAATTTATTGACAAAAGCTCAAATGATAACAAAGTTATTGCCTGTACACACACACACACACACACACACACACACACACACACACACACACACACACACACACACACACACACACACACACACAGATCCATGCACACATATACACAAAGACACACATGCACACACGTAGATACACACGTATACATACACACGCACATAGATACACACATATACACACACACATAGATACACACATACACACACAAAGATACACACATACACACACACACACACACACACACACACACACACACACACACACATGCACACACACATACATATATATATATATATATATGTATGTATGTATGTATGTATGTATGTATATATATATATATATATATATATATATATATATATATATATATATATATATATATATATATATATATATACATACACATATTGGAAGAGAACATGGAGGAGGTGCACGAGAGGAAGCGAGGAAAGTACAGTGAGCTGGAGGCAGAGTGTCGGGAGAAGGATTGGCGAGTTTCTTGTCAGCCATTTGAGGTGGGGTGTCGAGGGGATAATGGCAATTCCTCATCTGAATTTCTTGCTCGGCTTGGAGTGTGTGGGACAGAAAGAAGGAGGATGTGTGAGTGGCAAAGTTGCCCAGGTTGCCTTGAAAGGCTCACTTTGGATATGGAGGAAGTTTATGGAGGCATGTCGAACGGTTGAGGTTGAGGTTGAGGGTGGTGGTGGTGGTTCATTTCAGTCTAAAGGGGTTGTGACTGAGCACGGAAGAGAAATGGAGACGTGTGAGTGGTGTTTGTGTGTATGTGTGTGTGTGTGTGTGTGTGTTTTGCAGGAGTGGGTTTTTGTTTGAGTGGTACATGTTGTAAGGGTAGGTGGTCGGTTGTTTTTTGTTTTTTTTGGTGTGTGAGTGAGTGGATGTGGGGCTGTGGAATCTGGGAGTGGAGGCAGTTTTGTTGTTGTAGTGTGTGTTCTCACTGGCTGGGTGGGGGTATGTATGCATCCGGATGTAGCCGCTGCATGTGGAGGCATATGTGCCCCTGCTGGCCCACCTTAGCTGACCGTATCGAGGTTGAAGGGCCGAAACGGGATTGATGCTGAGGATCTCGACTGAGGACCCGGTCAGTGAGGCACACTTGTGACCAGGTGTGTTTTGAAATTATATATAAACTAGGACGTGCCCGTACGTGGGTGCCCGTTCCTTGCCAAAAAAAAAAAAAAAATGTCTTCGCCCATGCATGCATGGGCGTGCCCATGGGCCCATGGGCGTGCCCGTAAGTGCGTGATGTGACCGTACAATGAATGTATCGTCCCGACGCCACAGCTCGGATGGCGCTGCAGTTAATCGGGCCTGTATCGGCAGAGTTATTATAAACGTGTACTACAATCGATCGTACCTTACAGCGTCTGCTCGCCACGTTCAGCATCAGTACGTCGTCACTATGACTATCCGTAAGTCCGGAAGTGACGTCCTCATTTGACTGTCCGGAAGGTCGCATATCGCAGTTACGATGAATCGCAAATTAGTTTTAATTAGTTTTAAAACATAGTTTAACGCCAACATAGCGCCAACATAGTTTGCCAACGTGAAATAAATGAATACGCTCTCAAATGTGCCATCCGAGGCAGAGTCTGTTCGCCACGTTCGGCACACGTGATAGCTCGCTGCTCTCTGATTGGTTGAATCGTTTTTTGGACATAGCTCGGTAACTACTTCTCCAATTAATATGAAACCTTGAAAAGGCACATCCTCGGGTCCCCAGCAATATACCTGGCAAGTTTCAAGTATATCGGACCCGTGGTTGTCGAGAAACAGCGGTCACAGACAAACAAACAAACACACAGACACACAGACACACAGAGATTACTGGAATTATAGATAGATGTGTAAGTTGTCGCTTTTGACGAATCTGTTCCCTTCGTTGGCGTGCATCTACTACAAACATCGCTGGTCTAGACTGGTCCTTGCAGAGATGGACATTGGCAGGTTTTCATTTCTTGCCTCTGCTGTCTCTCGATAGCAAGTCTCCCACATTCAAAGTGCTCCAGACCTTTGCGGCAAATGTTACGCCAAACTGACCTGTTTGCGGCCTGATATTCCCAGGTCACAACCTATATATATTGTCGCGCGGACCCTACCCAACCGACATAACAATATTTAATAGGATATAGTCCATGAGTGAAGTCACTGGCATTACCTCCTGTTCACATACGTACGTCTCTCCGTGTACACACCTGCTTTGTGGTGTGAAACACTCATATTTGTAATTGTAATTCGCACTCATATTTTTTTCAATTTCAATTTGATCTTGTAAATATTAATGACAAACGTTGTATATTTTTGGTGATCCATCTCAATTTTTTTTCACCGTTCATTTTTTTCTCCCTCTGTAGATCCTTTTTGGAATCTCACCGTAAAGCAGTTTTGGCTCGTCGAGGACGACTGCAAGAATCCGGGGCAGGACAGGGTATCAAAATTGATGCTTCATGATTTCTATGTAGCTTTTGCTACAGAGCACATTTTTGCAACAAAGGATAATACTTTTGCATCGATTTTCAAAATACGGAAAAGCATGCGACTCCCAGAATTGCTATCCTGTGCGAAGTGCGCAATGCATTATGACATTGCATGCAACATTGGACAGCCCGGTGGTTTCACAATGGTTAGGTGAGAAATGAATTTCACTTTTTCTATCCATTTTGTGATGACGCTGCAACTTGGTGCGTGATACAGACGTTATTGGGATAATATGGTGCACGGGCCGTGGCTAAGAGACGGGCCTGACAGGAGGAATTTGTTTTCATTCGCGATATCCCCGCTTGATTTAGGCGGAGGAGAAAGGAAAGATTGCGTGTCAATCACCGGTATTAAAAGTGGGCCCAAGACCCTGCCTCTAAATTGTATGGCATGTGAAAGCATCAGAGTTTAAATGAAAATAGGAATATTTTAATTTATCTGAATCATAGTTATATAAAAGCAATATTTCAATTGTATCTGCTCGACACACACCGTCATTTACACCTAGACTTGCCACCTGGGACATTTGGCAATTTAGGGAGGGTGAACCGGGGTAGGCATATAGTAGCTGTTTGACTTGAACAATATTGCTTGGATGTTCTACTTGCTTTTCATCATTGGCTTTAGCTGATAGGGTTGGAGTTAGGGTTTTTGGGGTTACATTACGGTTCTGGTTTTAGCTGTTAGGGTTAGGGTTGTTAGGGTTAGGGTTCTGATTCCAGCTACATCATACTATCTGGTGGACCTAATAGATTCAGCTGGGGAGTTGGGGTATTTGGGGTTCCCATTACGGATCTGGTTTTAGCTGTTAGGGTGAGGGTAGTTGGGGTTAGCATTAGGGTTCTGGTTTAGATGTTAGGGTGAGGGTAGTTGGGGTTAGCATTAGGGTTCTGGTTTTAGCTGTTAAGGTGAGTGTAGTTGGAGTTCGCATTAGGGATCTGGTTTTACCTGTTAGGGTGAGGGTAGTTGGGGTTAGCATTAGGGTTCTGGTTTTAGCTGTTAGGGGGAGGGTAGTTGGAGTTCCCATTACGGTTCTGGTTTAAGCTGTTAGGGTGAGGGTAGTTGGGGTTAGCATTACGGTTCTGGTTTTAGCTGTTAGGGTGAGGGTAGTTGGGGTTAGCATTAGGGTTCTGGTTTTAGCTGTTAGGGTGAGGGTAGTTGGGGTTAGCATTAGGGTTCTGGTTTTAGCTGTTAGGGTGAGGGTAGTTGGGGTTAGCATTAGGGTTCTGGTTTTAGCTGTTAGGGTGAGGGTAGTTGGGGTTGCATTACGGTTCTGGTTTTAGCTGTTAGGGTGAGGGTAGTTGGGGTTCGCATTACGGTTCTGGTTTTAGCTGTTAGGGTGAGGGTAGTTGGGGTTAGCATTACGGTTCTGGTTTTAGCTGTTAGGGTGAGGGTGGTTTGGGTTCGCATTACGGTTCTGGTTTTAGCTGTTAGGGTGAGGGTAGTTGGGGTTCGCATTAGGGTTCTGGTTTTAGCTGTTAGGGTGAGGGTAGTTGGGGTTCGCATTACGGTTCTGGTTTTAGCTGTTAGGGTGAGGGTCGTTGGGGTTCGCATTACGGTTCTGGTTTTAGCTGTTAGGGTGAGGGTAGTTGGGGTTAGCATTACGGTTCTGGTTTTAGCTGTTAGGGTGAGGGTAGTTGGGGGTTCGCATTACGGTTCTGGGTTTAGCTGTTAGGGTGAGGGTAGTTGGAGTTCCCATTACGGTTCTGGTTTTAGCTGTTAGGGTGAGGGTAGTTGGGGTTGCATTACGGTTCTGGTTTTAGCTGTTAGGGTGAGGGTAGTTGGAGTTCCCATTACGGTTCTGGTTTTAGCTGTTAGGGTGAGGGTAGTTGGGGTTGCATTACGGTTCTGGTTTTAGCTATTAGGATGAGGGTAGTTGGGGTTCGCATTACGGTTCTGGTTTTAGCTGTTAGGGTGAGGGTAGTTGGGGTTAGCATTAGGGTTCTGGTTTTAGCTGTTAGGGTGAGGGTAGTTGGGGTTAGCATTACGGTTCTGGTTTTAGCTGTTAAGGTGAGGGTATTTGGGGTTCCCATTACGGATCTGGTTTTAGCTGTTAGGGTGAGGGTAGTTGGGGTTAGCATTAGGGTTCTGGTTTTAGCTGTTAGGGTGAGGGTAGTTGGGGTTAGCATTAGGGTTCTGGTTTTAGCTGTTAAGGTGAGTGTAGTTGGAGTTCGCATTAGGGATCTGGTTTTACCTGTTAGGGTGAGGGTAGTTGGGGTTAGCATTAGGGTTCTGGTTTTAGCTGTTAGGGGGAGGGTAGTTGGAGTTCCCATTACGGATCTGGTTTTACCTGTTAGGGTGAAGGTAGTTGGGGTTGCATTACGGTTCTGGTTTTAGCTATTAGGATGAGGGTAGTTGGGGTTCGCATTACGGTTCTGGTTTTAGCTGTTAGGGTGAGGGTAGTTGGAGTTCCCATTACGGATCTGGTTTTAGCTGTTAGGGTGAGGGTAGTTGGGGTTAGCATTAGGGTTCTGGTTTTAGCTGTTAGGGTGAGGGTAGTTGGGGTTCGCATTACGGTTCTGGTTTTAGCTGTTAGGGGGAGGGTAGTTGGAGTTCCCATTACGGATCTGGTTTTAGCTGTTAGGGTGAGGGTAGTTGGGGTTAGCATTAGGGTTCTGGTTTTAGCTGTTAGGGTGAAGGTATTTGGGGTTCCCATTACGGATCTGGTTTTAGCTGTTAGGGTGAGGGTAGTTGGGGTTAGCATTAGGGTTCTGGTTTTAGCTATTAGGGTGAGGGGAGTTGGAGTTCGCATTAGGGTTCTGGTTTTAGCTGTTAGGGTGAGGGTAGTTGGGGTTAGCATTAGGGTTCTGGTTTTAGCTGTTAGGGTGAGGGTAGTTGGGGTTAGCATTAGGGTTCTGGTTTTAGCTATTAGGGTGAGGGTAGTTGGGGTTAGCATTAGGGTTCTGGTTTTAGCTGTTAGGGTGAGGGTAGTTGTGGTTCGCATTAGGGTTCTGGTTTTAGCTATTAGGGTGAGGGGAGTTGGAGTTCGCATTACGGTTCTGGTTTTAGCTGTTAGGGTGAGGGTAGTTGGGGTTAGCATTAGGGTTCTGGTTTTAGCTGTTAGGGTTAGGGTTTTTGGGGTTAGCATTACGGTTCTGGTTTTAGCTGTTAGGGTGAGGGTAGTTGGGGTTCGCATTACGGTTCTGGTTTTAGCTGTTAGGGTGAGGGTAGTTGGGGTTCGCATTATGGTTCTGGTTTTAGCTGTTAGGGTGAGGGTAGTTGGGGTTCGCATGACGGTTCTGGTTTTAGCTGTTAGGGTGAGGGTAGTTGGGGTTCGCATTATGGTTCTGGTTTTAGCTGTTAGGGTGAGGGTAGTTGGGGTTCGCATTACGGTTCTGGTTTTAGCTGTTAGGGTGAGGGTAGTTGGGTTTCGCATTATGGTTCTGGTTTTAGCTGTTAGGGTGAGGGTAGTTGGGGTTCGCATTACGGTTCTGGTTTTAGCTGTTAGGGTGAGGGTCGTTGGGGTTCGCATTATGGTTCTGGTTTTAGCTGTTAGGGTGAGGGTAGTTGGGGTTCACATTATGGTTCTGGTTTTAGCTGTTAGGGTGAGGGTAGTTGGGGTTCGCATTATGGTTCTGGTTTTAGCTGTTAGGGTGAGGGTAGTTGGAGTTCGCATTACCGTTCTGGTTTTAGCTGTTAGGGTGAGGGTAGTTGTGGTTCGCATTATGGTTCTGGTTTTAGCTGTTAGGGTGAGGGTAGTTGGGGTTCGCATTATGGTTCTGGTTTTAGCTGTTAGGGTGAGGGTAGTTGGGGTTCGCATCATGGTTCTGGTTTTATTTGTTAGGGTGGGAGTAGTTGTGGTTCGCATTACGGTTCTGGTTTTAGCTGTTAGGGTGGGGGTAGTTGTGGTTCGCATTACGGTTCTGGTTTTAGCTGTTAGGGTGAGGGTAGTTGGGGTTCGCATTATGGTTCTGCTTTTAGCTGTTAGGTGAGGGTAGTTGGGGTTCGCATTATGGTTCTGGTTTTAGCTGTTAAGGTGAGGGTAGTTGGCGTTCGCATTATGGTTCTGGTTTTAGCTGTTAGGGTGAGGGTAGTTGTGGTTCGCATTAGGGTTCTGGTTTTAGCTGTTAGGGTGAGTGTAGTTGGGGTTCGCATTACGGTTCTGGTTTTAGCTGTTGGGGTGAGTGTAGTTGTGGTTCGCATTAGGGTTCTGGTTTTAGCTGTTAGGTTGAGTGTAGTTGTGGTTCGCATTAGGGTTCTGGTTTTAGCTGTTAGGTTGAGTGTAGTTGTGGTTCGCATTAGGGTTCTGGTTTTAGCTGTTAGGGTGAGTGTAGTCGGGGTTCGCATTACGGTTCTGGTTTTAGCTGTTAGGGTGAGTGTAGTTGTGGTTCGCATTAGGGTTCTGGTTTTAGCTGTTAGGGTGAGTGTAGTTGGGGTTCGCATTAGGGTTCTGGTTTAAGCTGTTAGGGTGGGGGTAGTTGTGGTTCGCATTACGGTTCTGGTTTTAGCTGTTAGGGTGAGTGTAGTTGTGGTTCGCATTAGGGTTCTGGTTTTAGCTGTTAGGGTGAGGGTAGTTGGAGTTCGCATCACAGTTCTGGTTTTAGCTGTTAGGGTGAGGGTAGTTGTGGTTCACATTAGGGTTCTGGTTTTAGCTGTTAGGGTGAGGGTAGTTGGAGTTCGCATCACAGTTCTGGTTTTAGCTGTTAGGGTGAGTGTAGTTGTGGTTCGCATTAGGGTTCTGGTTTTAGCTGTTAGGGTGAGGGTAGTTGTGGTTCGCATTAGGGTTCTGGTTTTAGCTGTTAGGGTGAGGGTAGTTGGAGTTCGCATTACAGTTCTGGTTTTAGCTGTTAGGGTGAGTGTAGTTGTAGTTCGCATTAGGGTTCTGGTTTTAGTTGTTAGGGTGAGGGTAGTTGGATTTCGCATTACAGTTCTGGTTTTAGCTGTTAGGGTGAGTGTAGTTGTAGTTCGCATTACGGTTCTGGTTTTAGCTGTTAGGGTGAGTGTAGTTGTAGTTCGCATTAGGGTTCTGGTTTTAGCTGTTAGGGTTTTAGCTGTTAGGGTGAGGGTAGTTGGGGTTCGCATTACGGTTCTGGTTTTAGCTATTAGGGTGAGTGTAGTTGGGGTTGCATTACGGTTATGGTTTTAGCTGTTAGGGTGAGGGTAGTTGGGGTTGCATTACGGTTCTGGTTTTAGCTGTTAGGGTGAGGGTAGTTGGGGTTCTCATTACGGTTCTGGTTTTAGCTGTTAGGGGGAGGGTAGTTGTGGTTGCATTACGGTTCTGGTTTTAGCTGTTAGGGTGAGGGTAGTTGGGGTTGAATTACGGATCTGGTTTTAGCTGTTAGGGTGAGGGTAGTTGGGGTTGCATTACGGTTCTGGTTTTAGCTGTTAGGGTGAGGGTAGTTGGGGTTGCATTGCGGATCTGGTTTTAGCTGTTAGGGTGAGGGTAGTTGGGGTTGCATTACGGTTCTGGCTTTAGCTGTTAGGGTGAGGGTAGTTGGGGTTGCATTACGGTTCTGGTTTTAGCTATTAGGGTGAGGGTAGTTGGGGTTCGCATTACGGTTCTGGTTAAAGCTGTTAGGGTGAGGGTAGTTGGGGTTGCATTACGGTTCTGGTTTTAGCTGTTAGGGTGAGGGTAGTTGGGGTTGCATTACGGTTCTGGTTTTAGCTATTAGGGTGAGGGTAGTTGGGGTTCACATTACGGTTCTGGTTTTAGCTGTTAGGGTGAGGGTAGTTGTGGTTCGCATTACGGTTCTGGTTTTAGCTATTAGGGTGAGGGTAGTTGGGGTTCCCATTACGGATCTGGTTTTAGCTGTTAGGGTGAGGGTAGTTGGGGTTAGCATTAGGGTTCTGGTTTTAGCTGTTAGGGTGAGGGTAGTTGGGGTTGCATTACGGTTCTGGTTTTAGCTGTTAGGGTGAGGGTAGTTGGGGTTGCATTACGGTTCTGGTTTTAGCTATTAGGGTGAGGGTAGTTGGGGTTGCATTACGGTTCTGGTTTTAGCTATTAGGGTGAGGGTAGTTGGGGTTCGCATTACGGTTCTGGTTTTAGCTATTAGGGTGAGGGTAGTTGGGGTTCGCATTACGGTTCTGGTTTTAGCTATTAGGGTGAGGGTAGTTGGGGTTCGCATTACGGTTCTGGTTTTAGCTATTCGGGTGAGGGTAGTTGGGGTTAGCATTAGGGTTCTGGTTTTAGCTGTTAGGGTGAGGGTAGTTGGGGTTCGCATTACGGTTCTGGTTTTAGCTATTAGGGTGAGGGTAGTTGGGGTTCGCATTACGGTTCTGGTTTTATCTGTTAGGGTGTGGGTAGTTGTGGTTCGCATTACGGTTCTGGTTTTATCTGTTAGGGTGAGGGTAGTTGGGGTTCGCATTACGGTTCTGGTTTTATCTGTTAGGGTGAGGGTAGTTGGGGTTCGCATTAGGGTTCTGGTTTTATCTGTTAGGGTGAGGGTAGTTGTGGTTCGCATGAGGGTTCTGGTTTTAGCTGTTAGGGTGAGGGTAGTTGGGGTTAGCATTAGGGTTCTGGTTTTAGCTGTTAGGGTGAGGGTAGTTGGGGTTAGCATTAGGGTTCTGGTTTTAGCTATTAGGGTGAGGGGAGTTGGAGTTCGCATTAGGGTTCTGGTTTTAGCTGTTAGGGTGAGGGTAGTTGGGGTTAGCATTAGGGTTCTGGTTTTAGCTGTTAGGGTGAGGGTAGTTGGGGTTAGCATTAGGGTTCTGGTTTTAGCTATTAGGGTGAGGGTAGTTGGGGTTAGCATTAGGGTTCTGGTTTTAGCTGTTAGGGTGAGGGTAGTTGTGGTTCGCATTAGGGTTCTGGTTTTAGCTATTAGGGTGAGGGGAGTTGGAGTTCGCATTACGGTTCTGGTTTTAGCTGTTAGGGTGAGGGTAGTTGGGGTTAGCATTAGGGTTCTGGTTTTAGCTGTTAGGGTTAGGGTTTTTGGGGTTAGCATTACGGTTCTGGTTTTAGCTGTTAGGGTGAGGGTAGTTGGGGTTCGCATTACGGTTCTGGTTTTAGCTGTTAGGGTGAGGGTAGTTGGGGTTCACATTATGGTTCTGGTTTTAGCTGTTAGGGTGAGGGTAGTTGGGGTTCGCATTACGGTTCTGGTTTTAGCTGTTAGGGTGAGGGTAGTTGGGGTTCGCATTATGGTTCTGGTTTTAGCTGTTAGGGTGAGGGTAGTTGGGGTTCGCATTACGGTTCTGGTTTTAGCTGTTAGGGTGAGGGTAGTTGGGGTTCGCATTATGGTTCTGGTTTTAGCTGTTAGGGTGAGGGTAGTTGGGGTTCGCATTACGGTTCTGGTTTTAGCTGTTAGGGTGAGGGTCGTTGGGGTTCGCATTATGGTTCTGGTTTTAGCTGTGAGGGTGAGGGTAGTTGGGGTTCGCATTATGGTTCTGGTTTTAGCTGTTAGGGTGAGGGTAGTTGGAGTTCGCATTACCGTTCTGGTTTTAGCTGTTAGGGTGAGGGTAGTTGTGGTTCGCATTATGGTTCTGGTTTTAGCTGTTAGGGTGAGGGTAGTTGGGGTTCGCATTATGGTTCTGGTTTTAGCTGTTAGGGTGAGGGTAGTTGGGGTTCGCATCATGGTTCTGGTTTTATTTGTTAGGGTGGGAGTAGTTGTGGTTCGCATTACGGTTCTGGTTTTAGCTGTTAGGGTGGGGGTAGTTGTGGTTCGCATTACGGTTCTGGTTTTAGCTGTTAGGGTGAGGGTAGTTGGGGTTCGCATTATGGTTCTGCTTTTAGCTGTTAGGTGAGGGTAGTTGGGGTTCGCATTATGGTTCTGGTTTTAGCTGTTAGGGTGAGGGTAGTTGGGGTTCGCATTATGGTTCCGGTTTTAGCTGTTAGGGTGAGGGTAGTTGTGGTTCGCATTAGGGTTCTGGTTTTAGCTGTTAGGGTGAGTGTAGTTGGGGTTCGCATTACGGTTCTGGTTTTAGCTGTTAGGGTGAGTGTAGTTGTGGTTCGCATTAGGGTTCTGGTTTTAGCTGTTAGGTTGAGTGTAGTTGTGGTTCGCATTAGGGTTCTGGTTTTAGCTGTTAGGTTGAGTGTAGTTGTGGTTCGCATTAGGGTTCTGGTTTTAGCTGTTAGGGTGAGTGTAGTCGGGGTTCGCATTACGGTTCTGGTTTTAGCTGTTAGGGTGAGTGTAGTTGTGGTTCGCATTAGGGTTCTGGTTTTAGCTGTTAGGGTGAGTGTAGTTGGGGTTCGCATTAGGGTTCTGGTTTAAGCTGTTAGGGTGGGGGTAGTTGTGGTTCGCATTACGGTTCTGGTTTTAGCTGTTAGGGTGAGTGTAGTTGTAGTTCGCATTAGGGTTCTGGTTTTAGCTGTTAGGGTGAGGGTAGTTGGAGTTCGCATCACAGTTCTGGTTTTAGCTGTTAGGGTGAGGGTAGTTGTGGTTCACATTAGGGTTCTGGTTTTAGCTGTTAGGGTGAGGGTAGTTGGAGTTCGCATCACAGTTCTGGTTTTAGCTGTTAGGGTGAGTGTAGTTGTGGTTCGCATTAGGGTTCTGGTTTTAGCTGTTAGGGTGAGGGTAGTTGTGGTTCGCATTAGGGTTCTGGTTTTAGCTGTTAGGGTGAGGGTAGTTGGAGTTCGCATTACAGTTCTGGTTTTAGCTGTTAGGGTGAGTGTAGTTGTAGTTCGCATTAGGGTTCTGGTTTTAGCTGTTAGGGTGAGGGTAGTTGGAGTTCGCATTACAGTTCTGGTTTTAGCTGTTAGGGTGAGGGTAGTTGTGGTTCACATTAGGGTTCTGGTTTTAGCTGTTAGGGTGAGGGTAGTTGGAGTTCGCATCACAGTTCTGGTCTTAGCTGTTAGGGTGAGTGTAGTTGTGGTTCGCATTAGGGTTCTGGTTTTAGCTGTTAGGGTGAGCGTAGTTGTGGTTCGCATTAGGGTTCTGGTTTTAGCTGTTAGGGTGAGGGTAGTTGGAGTTCGCATTACAGTTCTGGTTTTAGCTGTTAGGGTGAGTGTAGTTGTAGTTCGCATTAGGGTTCTGGTTTTAGCTGTTAGGGTGAGGGTAGTTGGGGTTCGCATTAAGGTTCTGGTTTTAGCTGTTAGGGTGAGGGTAGTTGGAGTTCGCATTACAGTTCTGGTTTTAGCTGTTAGGGTGAGTGTAGTTGTAGTTCGCATTACGGTTCTGGTTTTAGCTGTTAGGGTGAGTGTAGTTGTAGTTCGCATTAGGGTTCTGGTTTTAGCTGTTAGGGTTTTAGCTGTTAGGGTGAGGGTAGTTGGGGTTCGCATTACGGTTCTGGTTTTAGCTATTAGGGTGAGGGTAGTTGGGGTTGCATTACGGTTATGGTTTTAGCTGTTAGGGTGAGGGTAGTTGGGGTTGCATTACGGTTCTGGTTTTAGCTGTTAGGGTGAGGGTAGTTGGGGTTCGCATTACGGTTCTGGTTTTAGCTGTTAGGGGGAGGGTAGTTGGGGTTGCATTACGGTTCTGGTTTTAGCTGTTAGGGTGAGGGTAGTTGGGGTTGCATTACGGATCTGGTTTTAGCTGTTAGGGTGAGGGTAGTTGGGGTTGCATTACGGTTCTGGTTTTAGCTGTTAGGGTGAGGGTAGTTGGGGTTGCATTACGGATCTGGTTTTAGCTGTTAGGGTGAGGGTAGTTGGGGTTGCATTACGGTTCTGGCTTTAGCTGTTAGGGTGAGGGTAGTTGGGGTTCGCATTACGGTTCTGGTTTTAGCTATTAGGGTGAGGGTAGTTGGGGTTCGCATTACGGTTCTGGTTTTAGCTGTTAGGGTGAGGGTAGTTGGGATTGCATTACGGTTGTGGTTTTAGCTGTTAGGGTGAGGGTAGTTGGGGTTGCATTACGGTTCTGGTTTTAGCTATTAGGGTGAGGGTAGTTGGGGTTCGCATTACGGTTCTGGTTTTAGCTGTTAGGGTGAGGGTAGATGTGGTTCGCATTACGGTTCTGGTTTTAGCTATTAGGGTGAGGGTAGTTGGGGTTCCCATTACGGATCTGGTTTTAGCTGTTAGGGTGAGGGTAGTTGGGGTTAGCATTAGGGTTCTGGTTTTAGCTGTTAGGGTGAGGGTAGTTGGGGTTGCATTACGGTTCTGGTTTTAGCTGTTAGGGTGAGGGTAGTTGGGGTTGCATTACGGTTCTGGTTTTAGCTATTAGGGTGAGGGTAGTTGGGGTTGCATTACGGTTCTGGTTTTAGCTATTAGGGTGAGGGTAGTTGGGGTTCGCATTACGGTTCTGGTTTTAGCTATTAGGGTGAGGGTAGTTGGGGTTCGCATTACGGTTCTGGTTTTAGCTATTAGGGTGAGGGTAGTTGGGGTTCGCATTACGGTTCTGGTTTTAGCTATTCGGGTGAGGGTAGTTGGGGGTTAGCATTAGGGTTCTGGTTTTAGCTGTTAGGGTGAGGGTAGTTGGGGTTCGCATTACGGTTCTGGTTTTAGCTATTAGGGTGAGGGTAGTTGGGGTTCGCATTATTATTCTGGTTTTAGCTATTAGGGTGAGGGTAGTTGGGGTTCGCATTACGGTTCTGGTTTTAGCTATTAGGGTGAGGGTAGTTGGGGTTCGCATTACGGTTCTGGTTTTAGCTATTAGGGTGAGGGTAGTTGGGGTTAGCATTAGGGTTCTGGTTTTAGCTGTTAGGGTGAGGGTAGTTGGGGTTTGCATTACGGTTCTGGTTTTAGCTATTAGGGTGAGGGTAGTTGGGGTTCGCATTACGGTTCTGGTTTTAGCTGTTAGGGTGAGGGTAGTTGGGGTTAGCATTACGGTTCTGGTTTTAGCTGTTAGGGTGAGGGTAGTTGGGGTTCGCATTACGGTTCTGGTTTTAGCTGTTAGGGTGAGGGTAGTTGGGGTTCGCATTATGGTTCTGGTTTTAGCTGTTAGGGTGAGGGTAGTTGTGGATCGCATTATGGATCTGGTTTTAGCTGTTAGGGTGAGGGTAGTTGGGGTTAGCATTACGGTTCTGGTTTTATCTGTTAGGGTGAGGGTAGTTGGAGTTCGCATTACCGTCCTGGTTTTAGCTGTTAGGGTGAGGGTAGTTGTGGATCGCATTATGGATCTGGTTTTAGCTGTTAGGGTGAGGGTAGTTGGGGTTAGCATTACGGTTCTGGTTTTAGCTCTTAGGGTGAGGGTAGTTGGGGTTCGCATTACGGTTCTGGTTTTAGCTGTTAGGGTGAGGGTAGTTGTGGTTCGCATAACGGTTCTGGTTTTAGCTGTTAGGGTGAGGGTAGTTGGGGTTCGCATTACGGTTCTGGTTTTAGCTGTTAGGGTGAGGGTAGTTGGGGTTCGCATTACGGTTCTGGTTTTAGCTGTTAGGGTGAGGGTAGTTGGGGTTAGCATTACGGTTCTGGTTTTAGCTGTTAGGGTGAGGGTAGTTGGGGTTCGCATTACGGTTCTGGTTTTAGCTGTTAGAGTGAGGGTAGTTGGGGTTGCATTACGGTTCTGGTTTTAGCTGTTAGGGTGAGGGTAGTTGGGGTTCGCATTACGGTTCTGGTTTTAGCTGTTAGGGTGAGGGTAGTTGGGGTTGCATTACGGTTCTGGTTTTAGCTGTTAGGGTGAGGGTAGTTGGGGTTGCATTACGGTTCTGGTTTTAGCTATTAGGGTGAGGGTAGTTGGGGTTCGCATTACGGTTCTGGTTTTAGCTGTTAGGGTGAGGGTAGATGTGGTTCGCATTACGGTTCTGGTTTTAGCTATTAGGGTGAGGGTAGTTGGGGTTCCCATTACGGATCTGGTTTTAGCTGTTAGGGTGAGGGTAGTTGGGGTTAGCATTAGGGTTCTGGTTTTAGCTATTAGGGTGAGGGTAGTTGGGGTTCGCATTACGGTTCTGGTTTTAGCTATTAGGGTGAGGGTAGTTGGGGTTCGCATTACGGTTCTGGTTTTAGCTATTAGGGTGAGGGTAGTTGGGGTTCGCATTACGGTTCTGGTTTTAGCTATTAGGGTGAGGGTAGTTGGGGTTCGCATTATGGTTCTGGTTTTAGCTATTCGGGTGAGGGTAGTTGGGGGTTAGCATTAGGGTTCTGGTTTTAGCTGTTAGGGTGAGGGTAGTTGGGGTTCGCATTACGGTTCTAGTTTTAGCTATTAGGGTGAGGGTAGTTGGGGTTCGCATTATGGTTCTGGTTTTAGCTATTAGGGTGAGGGTAGTTGGGGTTCGCATTACGGTTCTGGTTTTAGCTATTAGGGTGAGGGTAGTTGGGGTTCGCATTACGGTTCTGGTTTTAGCTATTAGGGTGAGGGTAGTTGGGGTTAGCATTAGGGTTCTGGTTTTAGCTGTTAGGGTGAGGGTAGTTGGGGTTCGCATTACGGTTCTGGTTTTAGCTATTAGGGTGAGGGTAGTTGGGGTTCGCATTACGGTTCTGGTTTTAGCTGTTAGGGTGAGGGTAGTTGGGGTTAGCATTACGGTTCTGGTTTTAGCTGTTAGGGTGAGGGTAGTTGGGGTTCGCATTACGGTTCTGGTTTTAGCTGTTAGGGTGAGGGTAGTTGGGGTTCGCATTATGGTTCTGGTTTTAGCTGTTAGGGTGAGGGTAGTTGTGGATCGCATTATGGATCTGGTTTTAGCTGTTAGGGTGAGGGTAGTTGGGGTTAGCATTACGGTTCTGGTTTTATCTGTTAGGGTGAGGGTAGTTGGAGTTCGCATTACCGTCCTGGTTTTAGCTGTTAGGGTGAGGGTAGTTGTGGATCGCATTATGGATCTGGTTTTAGCTGTTAGGGTGAGGGTAGTTGGGGTTAGCATTACGGTTCTGGTTTTAGCTGTTAGGGTGAGGGTAGTTGGGGTTCGCATTACGGTTCTGGTTTTAGCTGTTAGGGTGAGGGTAGTTGGAGTTCGCATTACGGTTCTGGTTTTAGCTGTTAGTGTGAGGGTAGTTGGGGTTCGCATTACGGTTCTGGTTTTAGCTGTTAGGGTGAGGGTAGTTGGGGTTAGCATTAGGGTTCTGGTTTTAGCTGTTAAGGTGAGGGTAGTTGGAGTTCGCATTAGGGATCTGGTTTTACCTGTTAGGGTGGGGGTAGTTGTGGTTCGCATTACGGTTCTGGTTTTAGCTGTTAGGGTGAGTGTAGTTGTGGATCGCATTATGGATCTGGTTTTAGCTGTTAGGGTGAGGGTAGTTGGGGTTAGCATTACGGTTCTGGTTTTAGCTGTTAGGGTGAGGGTAGTTGGGGTTAGCATTAGGGTTCTGGTTTTAGCTGTTAAGGTGAGGGTAGTTGGAGTTCGCATTAGGGATCTGGTTTTACCTGTTAGGGTGAGGGTAGTTGGGGTTAGCATTAGGGTTCTGGTTTTAGCTGTTAGGGGGAGGGTAGTTGGAGTTCCCATTACGGTTCTGGTTTAAGCTGTTAGGGTGAGGGTAGTTGGGGTTAGCATTACGGTTCTGGTTTTAGCTGTTAGGGTGAGGGTAGTTGGGGTTAGCATTAGGGTTCTGGTTTTAGCTGTTAGGGTGAGGGTAGTTGGGGTTAGCATTAGGGTTCTGGTTTTAGCTGTTAGGGTGAGGGTAGTTGGGGTTAGCATTAGGGTTCTGGTTTTAGCTGTTAGGGTGAGGGTAGTTGGGGTTGCATTACGGTTCTGGTTTTAGCTGTTAGGGTGAGGGTAGTTGGGGTTCGCATTACGGTTCTGGTTTTAGCTGTTAGGGTGAGGGTAGTTGGGGTTAGCATTACGGTTCTGGTTTTAGCTGTTAGGGTGAGGGTGGTTTGGGTTCGCATTACGGTTCTGGTTTTAGCTGTTAGGGTGAGGGTAGTTGGGGTTCGCATTAGGGTTCTGGTTTTAGCTGTTAGGGTGAGGGTAGTTGGGGTTCGCATTACGGTTCTGGTTTTAGCTGTTAGGGTGAGGGTCGTTGGGGTTCGCATTACGGTTCTGGTTTTAGCTGTTAGGGTGAGGGTAGTTGGGGTTAGCATTACGGTTCTGGTTTTAGCTGTTAGGGTGAGGGTAGTTGGGGGTTCGCATTACGGTTCTGGGTTTAGCTGTTAGGGTGAGGGTAGTTGGAGTTCCCATTACGGTTCTGGTTTTAGCTGTTAGGGTGAGGGTAGTTGGGGTTGCATTACGGTTCTGGTTTTAGCTGTTAGGGTGAGGGTAGTTGGAGTTCCCATTACGGTTCTGGTTTTAGCTGTTAGGGTGAGGGTAGTTGGGGTTGCATTACGGTTCTGGTTTTAGCTATTAGGATGAGGGTAGTTGGGGTTCGCATTACGGTTCTGGTTTTAGCTGTTAGGGTGAGGGTAGTTGGGGTTAGCATTAGGGTTCTGGTTTTAGCTGTTAGGGTGAGGGTAGTTGGAGTTCCCATTACGGATCTGGTTTTAGCTGTTAGGGTGAGGGTAGTTGGGGTTAGCATTAGGGTTCTGGTTTTAGCTGTTAGGGTGAGGGTAGTTGGGGTTCGCATTACGGTTCTGGTTTTAGCTGTTAGGGGGAGGGTAGTTGGAGTTCCCATTACGGATCTGGTTTTAGCTGTTAGGGTGAGGGTAGTTGGGGTTAGCATTAGGGTTCTGGTTTTAGCTGTTAGGGTGAAGGTATTTGGGGTTCCCATTACGGATCTGGTTTTAGCTGTTAGGGTGAGGGTAGTTGGGGTTAGCATTAGGGTTCTGGTTTTAGCTGTTAGGGTGAGGGTAGTTGGGGTTCGCATTACGGTTCTGGTTTTAGCTGTTAGGGGGAGGGTAGTTGGGGTTCGCATTACGGTTCTGGTTTTAGCTGTTAGGGTGAGGGTAGTTGGAGTTCCCATTACGGATCTGGCTTTAGCTGTTAGGGTGAGGGTAGTTGGAGTTCGCATTAGGGTTCTGGTTTTAGCTGTTAGGGTGAGGGTAGTTGGAGTTCCCATTACGGATCTGGTTTTAGCTGTTAGGGTGAGGGTAGTTGGGGTTGCATTACGGTTCTGGTTTTAGCTGTTAGGGTGAGGGTAGTTGGGGTTCCAATTACGGATCTGGTTTTAGCTGTTAGGGGGAGGGTAGTTGGGGTTGCATTACGGTTCTGGTTTTAGCTGTTAGGGGGAGGGTAGTTGGGGTCGCATTAGGGTTCTGGTTTTAGCTGTTAGGGTGAGGGAATTTGGGGTTCGCATTACGGATCTGGTTTTAGCTGTTAGGGGGAGGGTAGTTGGGGTTGCATTACGGTTCTGGTTTTAGCTGTTAGGGTGAGGGTAGTTGGGGTTCGCATTACGGTTCTGGTTTTAGCTGTTAGGGTGAGGGTATTTGGGGTTCCCATTACGGATCTGGTTTAACTGTTAGGGTGAGGGTAGTTGGGGTTAGCATTAGGGTTCTGGTTTTAGCTGTTAGGGTGAGGGTAGTTGGGGTTAGCATTAGGGTTCTGGTTTTAGCTGTTAGGGTGAGGGTAGTTGGGGTTAGCATTAGGGTTCTGGTTTTAGCTGTTAAAGTGAGTGTAGTTGGAGTTCGCATTAGGGTTCTGGTTTTAGCTGTTAGGGGGAGGGTAGTTGGAGTTCCCATTACGGATCTGGTTTTAGCTGTTAGGGTGAGGGTAGTTGGGGTTGCATTACGGTTCTGGTTTTAGCTGTTAGGGTGAGGGTAGTTGGGGTTCCCATTACGGATCTGGTTTTAGCTGTTAGGGGGAGGGTAGTTGGGGTTGCATTACGGTTCTGGTTTTAGCTGTTAGGGGGAGGGTAGTTGGGGTCGCATTAGGGTTCTGGTTTTAGCTGTTAGGGGGAGGGTAGTTGGAGTTCCCATTACGGATCTGGTTTTAGCTGTTAGGGGGAGGGTAGTTGGAGTTCCCATTACGGATCTGGTTTTAGCTGTTAGGGTGAGGGTAGTTGGGGTTGCATTACGGTTCTGGTTTTAGCTGTTAGGGTGAGGGAATTTGGGGTTCGCATTACGGATCTGGTTTTAGCTGTTAGGGGGAGGGTAGTTGGGGTTGCATTACGGTTCTGGTTTTAGCTGTTAGGGTGAGGGTATTTGGGGTTAGCATTAGGGTTCTGGTTTTAGCTGTTAGGGTGAGGGTAGTTGTGGTTCGCATTACGGTTCTGGGTTTAGCTGTTAGGGTGAGGGTATTTGGGGTTAGCATTAGGGTTCTGGTTTTAGTTGTTAGGGTGAGGGTAGTTGGGGTTCGCATTACGGTTCTGGTTTTAGCTGTTAGGGTGAGGGTAGTTGGGGTTAGCATTACGGTTCTGGTTTTAGCTGTTAGGGTGAGGGTAATTGGGGTTGCATGAGGGTTCTGGTTTTAGCTGTTAGGGTGAGGGTAGTTGGGGTTCGCATTAAGGTTCTGGTTTTATCTGTTAGGGTGTGGGTAGTTGTGGTTCGCATTACGGTTCTGATTTTATCTGTTAGGGTGAGGGTAGTTGGGGTTCGCATTACGGTTCTGGTTTTATCTGTTAGGGTGAGGGTAGTTGGGGTTCGCATTAGGGTTCTGGTTTTATCTGTTAGGGTGAGGGTAGTTGTGGTTCGCATTAGGGTTCTGGTTTTAGCTGTTAGGGTGAGGGTAGTTGCGGTTAGCATTAGGGTTCTGGTTTTAGCTGTTAGGGTGAGGGTAGTTGGGGTTAGCATTAGGGTTCTGGTTTTAGCTATTAGGGTGAGGGGAGTTGGAGTTCGCATTAGGGTTCTGGTTTTAGCTGTTAGGGTGAGGGTAGTTGGGGTTAGCATTAGGGTTCTGGTTTTAGCTGTTAGGGTGAGGGTAGTTGGGGTTAGCATTAGGGTTCTGGTTTTAGCTATTAGGGTGAGGGTAGTTGGGGTTAGCATTAGGGTTCTGGTTTTAGCTGTTAGGGTGAGGGTAGTTGTGGTTCGCATTAGGGTTCTGGTTTTAGCTATTAGGGTGAGGGGAGTTGGAGTTCGCATTACGGTTCTGGTTTTAGCTGTTAGGGTGAGGGTAGTTGGGGTTAGCATTAGGGTTCTGGTTTTAGCTGTTAGGGTTAGGGTTTTTGGGGTTAGCATTACGGTTCTGGTTTTAGCTGTTAGGGTGAGGGTAGTTGGGGTTCGCATTACGGTTCTGGTTTTAGCTGTTCGGGTGAGGGTAGTTGGGGTTCGCATTATGGTTCTGGTTTTAGCTGTTAGGGTGAGGGTAGTTGGGGTTCGCATGACGGTTCTGGTTTTAGCTGTTAGGGTGAGGGTAGTTGGGGTTCGCATTATGGTTCTGGTTTTAGCTGTTAGGGTGAGGGTAGTTGGGGTTCGCATTACGGTTCTGGTTTTAGCTGTTAGGGTGAGGGTAGTTGGGTTTCGCATTAGGGTTCTGGTTTTAGCTGTTAAGGTGAGGGTAGTTGGAGTTCGCATTAGGGATCTGGTTTTACCTGTTAGGGTGGGGGTAGTTGTGGTTCGCATTACGGTTCTGGTTTTAGCTGTTAGGGTGAGTGTAGTTGTGGATCGCATTATGGATCTGGTTTTAGCTGTTAGGGTGAGGGTAGTTGGGGTTAGCATTACGGTTCTGGTTTTAGCTGTTAGGGTGAGGGTAGTTGGGGTTAGCATTAGGGTTCTGGTTTTAGCTGTTAAGGTGAGGGTAGTTGGAGTTCGCATTAGGGATCTGGTTTTACCTGTTAGGGTGAGGGTAGTTGGGGTTAGCATTAGGGTTCTGGTTTTAGCTGTTAGGGGGAGGGTAGTTGGAGTTCCCATTACGGTTCTGGTTTAAGCTGTTAGGGTGAGGGTAGTTGGGGTTAGCATTACGGTTCTGGTTTTAGCTGTTAGGGTGAGGGTAGTTGGGGTTAGCATTAGGGTTCTGGTTTTAGCTGTTAGGGTGAGGGTAGTTGGGGTTAGCATTAGGGTTCTGGTTTTAGCTGTTAGGGTGAGGGTAGTTGGGGTTAGCATTAGGGTTCTGGTTTTAGCTGTTAGGGTGAGGGTAGTTGGGGTTGCATTACGGTTCTGGTTTTAGCTGTTAGGGTGAGGGTAGTTGGGGTTCGCATTACGGTTCTGGTTTTAGCTGTTAGGGTGAGGGTAGTTGGGGTTAGCATTACGGTTCTGGTTTTAGCTGTTAGGGTGAGGGTGGTTTGGGTTCGCATTACGGTTCTGGTTTTAGCTGTTAGGGTGAGGGTAGTTGGGGTTCGCATTAGGGTTCTGGTTTTAGCTGTTAGGGTGAGGGTAGTTGGGGTTCGCATTACGGTTCTGGTTTTAGCTGTTAGGGTGAGGGTCGTTGGGGTTCGCATTACGGTTCTGGTTTTAGCTGTTAGGGTGAGGGTAGTTGGGGTTAGCATTACGGTTCTGGTTTTAGCTGTTAGGGTGAGGGTAGTTGGGGGTTCGCATTACGGTTCTGGGTTTAGCTGTTAGGGTGAGGGTAGTTGGAGTTCCCATTACGGTTCTGGTTTTAGCTGTTAGGGTGAGGGTAGTTGGGGTTGCATTACGGTTCTGGTTTTAGCTGTTAGGGTGAGGGTAGTTGGAGTTCCCATTACGGTTCTGGTTTTAGCTGTTAGGGTGAGGGTAGTTGGGGTTGCATTACGGTTCTGGTTTTAGCTATTAGGATGAGGGTAGTTGGGGTTCGCATTACGGTTCTGGTTTTAGCTGTTAGGGTGAGGGTAGTTGGGGTTAGCATTAGGGTTCTGGTTTTAGCTGTTAGGGTGAAGGTATTTGGGGTTCCCATTACGGATCTGGTTTTAGCTGTTAGGGTGAGGGTAGTTGGGGTTAGCATTAGGGTTCTGGTTTTAGCTGTTAGGGTGAGGGTAGTTGGGGTTCGCATTACGGTTCTGGTTTTAGCTGTTAGGGGGAGGGTAGTTGGGGTTCGCATTACGGTTCTGGTTTTAGCTGTTAGGGTGAGGGTAGTTGGAGTTCCCATTACGGATCTGGCTTTAGCTGTTAGGGTGAGGGTAGTTGGAGTTCGCATTAGGGTTCTGGTTTTAGCTGTTAGGGTGAGGGTAGTTGGAGTTCCCATTACGGATCTGGTTTTAGCTGTTAGGGTGAGGGTAGTTGGGGTTGCATTACGGTTCTGGTTTTAGCTGTTAGGGTGAGGGTAGTTGGGGTTCCAATTACGGATCTGGTTTTAGCTGTTAGGGGGAGGGTAGTTGGGGTTGCATTACGGTTCTGGTTTTAGCTGTTAGGGGGAGGGTAGTTGGGGTCGCATTAGGGTTCTGGTTTTAGCTGTTAGGGTGAGGGAATTTGGGGTTCGCATTACGGATCTGGTTTTAGCTGTTAGGGGGAGGGTAGTTGGGGTTGCATTCCGGTTCTGGTTTTAGCTGTTAGGGTGAGGGTAGTTGGGGTTCGCATTACGGTTCTGGTTTTAGCTGTTAGGGTGAGGGTATTTGGGGTTCCCATTACGGATCTGGTTTAACTGTTAGGGTGAGGGTAGTTGGGGTTAGCATTAGGGTTCTGGTTTTAGCTGTTAGGGTGAGGGTAGTTGGGGTTAGCATTAGGGTTCTGGTTTTAGCTGTTAGGGTGAGGGTAGTTGGGGTTAGCATTAGGGTTCTGGTTTTAGCTGTTAAAGTGAGTGTAGTTGGAGTTCGCATTAGGGTTCTGGTTTTAGCTGTTAGGGGGAGGGTAGTTGGAGTTCCCATTACGGATCTGGTTTTAGCTGTTAGGGTGAGGGTAGTTGGGGTTGCATTACGGTTCTGGTTTTAGCTGTTAGGGTGAGGGTAGTTGGGGTTCCCATTACGGATCTGGTTTTAGCTGTTAGGGGGAGGGTAGTTGGGGTTGCATTACGGTTCTGGTTTTAGCTGTTAGGGGGAGGGTAGTTGGGGTCGCATTAGGGTTCTGGTTTTAGCTGTTAGGGGGAGGGTAGTTGGAGTTCCCATTACGGATCTGGTTTTAGCTGTTAGGGGGAGGGTAGTTGGAGTTCCCATTACGGATCTGGTTTTAGCTGTTAGGGTGAGGGTAGTTGGGGTTGCATTACGGTTCTGGTTTTAGCTGTTAGGGTGAGGGAATTTGGGGTTCGCATTACGGATCTGGTTTTAGCTGTTAGGGGGAGGGTAGTTGGGGTTGCATTACGGTTCTGGTTTTAGCTGTTAGGGTGAGGGTATTTGGGGTTAGCATTAGGGTTCTGGTTTTAGCTGTTAGGGTGAGGGTAGTTGTGGTTCGCATTACGGTTCTGGGTTTAGCTGTTAGGGTGAGGGTATTTGGGGTTAGCATTAGGGTTCTGGTTTTAGTTGTTAGGGTGAGGGTAGTTGGGGTTCGCATTACGGTTCTGGTTTTAGCTGTTAGGGTGAGGGTAGTTGGGGTTAGCATTACGGTTCTGGTTTTAGCTGTTAGGGTGAGGGTAATTGGGGTTGCATGAGGGTTCTGGTTTTAGCTGTTAGGGTGAGGGTAGTTGGGGTTCGCATTAAGGTTCTGGTTTTATCTGTTAGGGTGTGGGTAGTTGTGGTTCGCATTACGGTTCTGATTTTATCTGTTAGGGTGAGGGTAGTTGGGGTTCGCATTACGGTTCTGGTTTTATCTGTTAGGGTGAGGGTAGTTGGGGTTCGCATTAGGGTTCTGGTTTTATCTGTTAGGGTGAGGGTAGTTGTGGTTCGCATTAGGGTTCTGGTTTTAGCTGTTAGGGTGAGGGTAGTTGCGGTTAGCATTAGGGTTCTGGTTTTAGCTGTTAGGGTGAGGGTAGTTGGGGTTAGCATTAGGGTTCTGGTTTTAGCTATTAGGGTGAGGGGAGTTGGAGTTCGCATTAGGGTTCTGGTTTTAGCTGTTAGGGTGAGGGTAGTTGGGGTTAGCATTAGGGTTCTGGTTTTAGCTGTTAGGGTGAGGGTAGTTGGGGTTAGCATTAGGGTTCTGGTTTTAGCTATTAGGGTGAGGGTAGTTGGGGTTAGCATTAGGGTTCTGGTTTTAGCTGTTAGGGTGAGGGTAGTTGTGGTTCGCATTAGGGTTCTGGTTTTAGCTATTAGGGTGAGGGGAGTTGGAGTTCGCATTACGGTTCTGGTTTTAGCTGTTAGGGTGAGGGTAGTTGGGGTTAGCATTAGGGTTCTGGTTTTAGCTGTTAGGGTTAGGGTTTTTGGGGTTAGCATTACGGTTCTGGTTTTAGCTGTTAGGGTGAGGGTAGTTGGGGTTCGCATTACGGTTCTGGTTTTAGCTGTTAGGGTGAGGGTAGTTGGGGTTCGCATTATGGTTCTGGTTTTAGCTGTTAGGGTGAGGGTAGTTGGGGTTCGCATGACGGTTCTGGTTTTAGCTGTTAGGGTGAGGGTAGTTGGGGTTCGCATTATGGTTCTGGTTTTAGCTGTTAGGGTGAGGGTAGTTGGGGTTCGCATTACGGTTCTGGTTTTAGCTGTTAGGGTGAGGGTAGTTGGGTTTCGCATTAGGGTTCTGGTTTTAGCTGTTAAGGTGAGGGTAGTTGGAGTTCGCATTAGGGATCTGGTTTTACCTGTTAGGGTGGGGGTAGTTGTGGTTCGCATTACGGTTCTGGTTTTAGCTGTTAGGGTGAGTGTAGTTGTGGATCGCATTATGGATCTGGTTTTAGCTGTTAGGGTGAGGGTAGTTGGGGTTAGCATTACGGTTCTGGTTTTAGCTGTTAGGGTGAGGGTAGTTGGGGTTAGCATTAGGGTTCTGGTTTTAGCTGTTAAGGTGAGGGTAGTTGGAGTTCGCATTAGGGATCTGGTTTTACCTGTTAGGGTGAGGGTAGTTGGGGTTAGCATTAGGGTTCTGGTTTTAGCTGTTAGGGGGAGGGTAGTTGGAGTTCCCATTACGGTTCTGGTTTAAGCTGTTAGGGTGAGGGTAGTTGGGGTTAGCATTACGGTTCTGGTTTTAGCTGTTAGGGTGAGGGTAGTTGGGGTTAGCATTAGGGTTCTGGTTTTAGCTGTTAGGGTGAGGGTAGTTGGGGTTAGCATTAGGGTTCTGGTTTTAGCTGTTAGGGTGAGGGTAGTTGGGGTTAGCATTAGGGTTCTGGTTTTAGCTGTTAGGGTGAGGGTAGTTGGGGTTGCATTACGGTTCTGGTTTTAGCTGTTAGGGTGAGGGTAGTTGGGGTTCGCATTACGGTTCTGGTTTTAGCTGTTAGGGTGAGGGTAGTTGGGGTTAGCATTACGGTTCTGGTTTTAGCTGTTAGGGTGAGGGTGGTTTGGGTTCGCATTACGGTTCTGGTTTTAGCTGTTAGGGTGAGGGTAGTTGGGGTTCGCATTAGGGTTCTGGTTTTAGCTGTTAGGGTGAGGGTAGTTGGGGTTCGCATTACGGTTCTGGTTTTAGCTGTTAGGGTGAGGGTCGTTGGGGTTCGCATTACGGTTCTGGTTTTAGCTGTTAGGGTGAGGGTAGTTGGGGTTAGCATTACGGTTCTGGTTTTAGCTGTTAGGGTGAGGGTAGTTGGGGGTTCGCATTACGGTTCTGGGTTTAGCTGTTAGGGTGAGGGTAGTTGGAGTTCCCATTACGGTTCTGGTTTTAGCTGTTAGGGTGAGGGTAGTTGGGGTTGCATTACGGTTCTGGTTTTAGCTGTTAGGGTGAGGGTAGTTGGAGTTCCCATTACGGTTCTGGTTTTAGCTGTTAGGGTGAGGGTAGTTGGGGTTGCATTACGGTTCTGGTTTTAGCTATTAGGATGAGGGTAGTTGGGGTTCGCATTACGGTTCTGGTTTTAGCTGTTAGGGTGAGGGTAGTTGGGGTTAGCATTAGGGTTCTGGTTTTAGCTGTTAGGGTGAGGGTAGTTGGGGTTAGCATTACGGTTCTGGTTTTAGCTGTTAAGGTGAGGGTATTTGGGGTTCCCATTACGGATCTGGTTTTAGCTGTTAGGGTGAGGGTAGTTGGGGTTAGCATTAGGGTTCTGGTTTTAGCTGTTAGGGTGAGGGTAGTTGGGGTTAGCATTAGGGTTCTGGTTTTAGCTGTTAAGGTGAGTGTAGTTGGAGTTCGCATTAGGGATCTGGTTTTACCTGTTAGGGTGAGGGTAGTTGGGGTTAGCATTAGGGTTCTGGTTTTAGCTGTTAGGGGGAGGGTAGTTGGAGTTCCCATTACGGATCTGGTTTTACCTGTTAGGGTGAAGGTAGTTGGGGTTGCATTACGGTTCTGGTTTTAGCTATTAGGATGAGGGTAGTTGGGGTTCGCATTACGGTTCTGGTTTTAGCTGTTAGGGTGAGGGTAGTTGGAGTTCCCATTACGGATCTGGTTTTAGCTGTTAGGGTGAGGGTAGTTGGGGTTAGCATTAGGGTTCTGGTTTTAGCTGTTAGGGTGAGGGTAGTTGGGGTTCGCATTACGGTTCTGGTTTTAGCTGTTAGGGGGAGGGTAGTTGGAGTTCCCATTACGGATCTGGTTTTAGCTGTTAGGGTGAGGGTAGTTGGGGTTAGCATTAGGGTTCTGGTTTTAGCTGTTAGGGTGAAGGTATTTGGGGTTCCCATTACGGATCTGGTTTTAGCTGTTAGGGTGAGGGTAGTTGGGGTTAGCATTAGGGTTCTGGTTTTAGCTGTTAGGGTGAGGGTAGTTGGGGTTCGCATTACGGTTCTGGTTTTAGCTGTTAGGGGGAGGGTAGTTGGGGTTCGCATTACGGTTCTGGTTTTAGCTGTTAGGGTGAGGGTAGTTGGAGTTCCCATTACGGATCTGGCTTTAGCTGTTAGGGTGAGGGTAGTTGGAGTTCGCATTAGGGTTCTGGTTTTAGCTGTTAGGGTGAGGGTAGTTGGAGTTCCCATTACGGATCTGGTTTTAGCTGTTAGGGTGAGGGTAGTTGGGGTTGCATTACGGTTCTGGTTTTAGCTGTTAGGGTGAGGGTAGTTGGGGTTCCAATTACGGATCTGGTTTTAGCTGTTAGGGGGAGGGTAGTTGGGGTTGCATTACGGTTCTGGTTTTAGCTGTTAGGGGGAGGGTAGTTGGGGTCGCATTAGGGTTCTGGTTTTAGCTGTTAGGGTGAGGGAATTTGGGGTTCGCATTACGGATCTGGTTTTAGCTGTTAGGGGGAGGGTAGTTGGGGTTGCATTACGGTTCTGGTTTTAGCTGTTAGGGTGAGGGTAGTTGGGGTTCGCATTACGGTTCTGGTTTTAGCTGTTAGGGTGAGGGTATTTGGGGTTCCCATTACGGATCTGGTTTAACTGTTAGGGTGAGGGTAGTTGGGGTTAGCATTAGGGTTCTGGTTTTAGCTGTTAGGGTGAGGGTAGTTGGGGTTAGCATTAGGGTTCTGGTTTTAGCTGTTAGGGTGAGGGTAGTTGGGGTTAGCATTAGGGTTCTGGTTTTAGCTGTTAAAGTGAGTGTAGTTGGAGTTCGCATTAGGGTTCTGGTTTTAGCTGTTAGGGGGAGGGTAGTTGGAGTTCCCATTACGGATCTGGTTTTAGCTGTTAGGGTGAGGGTAGTTGGGGTTGCATTACGGTTCTGGTTTTAGCTGTTAGGGTGAGGGTAGTTGGGGTTCCCATTACGGATCTGGTTTTAGCTGTTAGGGGGAGGGTAGTTGGGGTTGCATTACGGTTCTGGTTTTAGCTGTTAGGGGGAGGGTAGTTGGGGTCGCATTAGGGTTCTGGTTTTAGCTGTTAGGGGGAGGGTAGTTGGAGTTCCCATTACGGATCTGGTTTTAGCTGTTAGGGGGAGGGTAGTTGGAGTTCCCATTACGGATCTGGTTTTAGCTGTTAGGGTGAGGGTAGTTGGGGTTGCATTACGGTTCTGGTTTTAGCTGTTAGGGTGAGGGAATTTGGGGTTCGCATTACGGATCTGGTTTTAGCTGTTAGGGGGAGGGTAGTTGGGGTTGCATTACGGTTCTGGTTTTAGCTGTTAGGGTGAGGGTATTTGGGGTTAGCATTAGGGTTCTGGTTTTAGCTGTTAGGGTGAGGGTAGTTGTGGTTCGCATTACGGTTCTGGGTTTAGCTGTTAGGGTGAGGGTATTTGGGGTTAGCATTAGGGTTCTGGTTTTAGTTGTTAGGGTGAGGGTAGTTGGGGTTCGCATTACGGTTCTGGTTTTAGCTGTTAGGGTGAGGGTAGTTGGGGTTAGCATTACGGTTCTGGTTTTAGCTGTTAGGGTGAGGGTAATTGGGGTTGCATGAGGGTTCTGGTTTTAGCTGTTAGGGTGAGGGTAGTTGGGGTTCGCATTAAGGTTCTGGTTTTATCTGTTAGGGTGTGGGTAGTTGTGGTTCGCATTACGGTTCTGATTTTATCTGTTAGGGTGAGGGTAGTTGGGGTTCGCATTACGGTTCTGGTTTTATCTGTTAGGGTGAGGGTAGTTGGGGTTCGCATTAGGGTTCTGGTTTTATCTGTTAGGGTGAGGGTAGTTGTGGTTCGCATTAGGGTTCTGGTTTTAGCTGTTAGGGTGAGGGTAGTTGCGGTTAGCATTAGGGTTCTGGTTTTAGCTGTTAGGGTGAGGGTAGTTGGGGTTAGCATTAGGGTTCTGGTTTTAGCTATTAGGGTGAGGGGAGTTGGAGTTCGCATTAGGGTTCTGGTTTTAGCTGTTAGGGTGAGGGTAGTTGGGGTTAGCATTAGGGTTCTGGTTTTAGCTGTTAGGGTGAGGGTAGTTGGGGTTAGCATTAGGGTTCTGGTTTTAGCTATTAGGGTGAGGGTAGTTGGGGTTAGCATTAGGGTTCTGGTTTTAGCTGTTAGGGTGAGGGTAGTTGTGGTTCGCATTAGGGTTCTGGTTTTAGCTATTAGGGTGAGGGGAGTTGGAGTTCGCATTACGGTTCTGGTTTTAGCTGTTAGGGTGAGGGTAGTTGGGGTTAGCATTAGGGTTCTGGTTTTAGCTGTTAGGGTTAGGGTTTTTGGGGTTAGCATTACGGTTCTGGTTTTAGCTGTTAGGGTGAGGGTAGTTGGGGTTCGCATTACGGTTCTGGTTTTAGCTGTTAGGGTGAGGGTAGTTGGGGTTCGCATTATGGTTCTGGTTTTAGCTGTTAGGGTGAGGGTAGTTGGGGTTCGCATGACGGTTCTGGTTTTAGCTGTTAGGGTGAGGGTAGTTGGGGTTCGCATTATGGTTCTGGTTTTAGCTGTTAGGGTGAGGGTAGTTGGGGTTCGCATTACGGTTCTGGTTTTAGCTGTTAGGGTGAGGGTAGTTGGGTTTCGCATTATGGTTCTGGTTTTAGCTGTTAGGGTGAGGGTAGTTGGGGTTCGCATTACGGTTCTGGTTTTAGCTGTTAGGGTGAGGGTCGTTGGGGTTCGCATTATGGTTCTGGTTTTAGCTGTTAGGGTGAGGGTAGTTGGGGTTCACATTATGGTTCTGGTTTTAGCTGTTAGGGTGAGGGTAGTTGGGGTTCGCATTATGGTTCTGGTTTTAGCTGTTAGGGTGAGGGTAGTTGGAGTTCGCATTACCGTTCTGGTTTTAGCTGTTAGGGTGAGGGTAGTTGTGGTTCGCATTATGGTTCTGGTTTTAGCTGTTAGGGTGAGGGTAGTTGGGGTTCGCATTATGGTTCTGGTTTTAGCTGTTAGGGTGAGGGTAGTTGGGGTTCGCATCATGGTTCTGGTTTTATTTGTTAGGGTGGGAGTAGTTGTGGTTCGCATTACGGTTCTGGTTTTAGCTGTTAGGGTGGGGGTAGTTGTGGTTCGCATTACGGTTCTGGTTTTAGCTGTTAGGGTGAGGGTAGTTGGGGTTCGCATTATGGTTCTGCTTTTAGCTGTTAGGTGAGGGTAGTTGGGGTTCGCATTATGGTTCTGGTTTTAGCTGTTAAGGTGAGGGTAGTTGGCGTTCGCATTATGGTTCTGGTTTTAGCTGTTAGGGTGAGGGTAGTTGTGGTTCGCATTAGGGTTCTGGTTTTAGCTGTTAGGGTGAGTGTAGTTGGGGTTCGCATTACGGTTCTGGTTTTAGCTGTTGGGGTGAGTGTAGTTGTGGTTCGCATTAGGGTTCTGGTTTTAGCTGTTAGGTTGAGTGTAGTTGTGGTTCGCATTAGGGTTCTGGTTTTAGCTGTTAGGTTGAGTGTAGTTGTGGTTCGCATTAGGGTTCTGGTTTTAGCTGTTAGGGTGAGTGTAGTCAGGGTTCGCATTACGGTTCTGGTTTTAGCTGTTAGGGTGAGTGTAGTTGTGGTTCGCATTAGGGTTCTGGTTTTAGCTGTTAGGGTGAGTGTAGTTGGGGTTCGCATTAGGGTTCTGGTTTAAGCTGTTAGGGTGGGGGTAGTTGTGGTTCGCATTACGGTTCTGGTTTTAGCTGTTAGGGTGAGTGTAGTTGTGGTTCGCATTAGGGTTCTGGTTTTAGCTGTTAGGGTGAGGGTAGTTGGAGTTCGCATCACAGTTCTGGTTTTAGCTGTTAGGGTGAGGGTAGTTGTGGTTCACATTAGGGTTCTGGTTTTAGCTGTTAGGGTGAGGGTAGTTGGAGTTCGCATCACAGTTCTGGTTTTAGCTGTTAGGGTGAGTGTAGTTGTGGTTCGCATTAGGGTTCTGGTTTTAGCTGTTAGGGTGAGGGTAGTTGTGGTTCGCATTAGGGTTCTGGTTTTAGCTGTTAGGGTGAGGGTAGTTGGAGTTCGCATTACAGTTCTGGTTTTAGCTGTTAGGGTGAGTGTAGTTGTAGTTCGCATTAGGGTTCTGGTTTTAGTTGTTAGGGTGAGGGTAGTTGGATTTCGCATTACAGTTCTGGTTTTAGCTGTTAGGGTGAGTGTAGTTGTAGTTCGCATTACGGTTCTGGTTTTAGCTGTTAGGGTGAGTGTAGTTGTAGTTCGCATTAGGGTTCTGGTTTTAGCTGTTAGGGTTTTAGCTGTTAGGGTGAGGGTAGTTGGGGTTCGCATTACGGTTCTGGTTTTAGCTATTAGGGTGAGTGTAGTTGGGGTTGCATTACGGTTATGGTTTTAGCTGTTAGGGTGAGGGTAGTTGGGGTTGCATTACGGTTCTGGTTTTAGCTGTTAGGGTGAGGGTAGTTGGGGTTCTCATTACGGTTCTGGTTTTAGCTGTTAGGGGGAGGGTAGTTGTGGTTGCATTACGGTTCTGGTTTTAGCTGTTAGGGTGAGGGTAGTTGGGGTTGAATTACGGATCTGGTTTTAGCTGTTAGGGTGAGGGTAGTTGGGGTTGCATTACGGTTCTGGTTTTAGCTGTTAGGGTGAGGGTAGTTGGGGTTGCATTGCGGATCTGGTTTTAGCTGTTAGGGTGAGGGTAGTTGGGGTTGCATTACGGTTCTGGCTTTAGCTGTTAGGGTGAGGGTAGTTGGGGTTGCATTACGGTTCTGGTTTTAGCTATTAGGGTGAGGGTAGTTGGGGTTCGCATTACGGTTCTGGTTAAAGCTGTTAGGGTGAGGGTAGTTGGGGTTGCATTACGGTTCTGGTTTTAGCTGTTAGGGTGAGGGTAGTTGGGGTTGCATTACGGTTCTGGTTTTAGCTATTAGGGTGAGGGTAGTTGGGGTTCACATTACGGTTCTGGTTTTAGCTGTTAGGGTGAGGGTAGTTGTGGTTCGCATTACGGTTCTGGTTTTAGCTATTAGGGTGAGGGTAGTTGGGGTTCCCATTACGGATCTGGTTTTAGCTGTTAGGGTGAGGGTAGTTGGGGTTAGCATTAGGGTTCTGGTTTTAGCTGTTAGGGTGAGGGTAGTTGGGGTTGCATTACGGTTCTGGTTTTAGCTGTTAGGGTGAGGGTAGTTGGGGTTGCATTACGGTTCTGGTTTTAGCTATTAGGGTGAGGGTAGTTGGGGTTGCATTACGGTTCTGGTTTTAGCTATTAGGGTGAGGGTAGTTGGGGTTCGCATTACGGTTCTGGTTTTAGCTATTAGGGTGAGGGTAGTTGGGGTTCGCATTACGGTTCTGGTTTTAGCTATTAGGGTGAGGGTAGTTGGGGTTCGCATTACGGTTCTGGTTTTAGCTATTCGGGTGAGGGTAGTTGGGGTTCGCATTACGGTTCTGGTTTTAGCTATTAGGGTGAGGGTAGTTGGGGTTCGCATTACGGTTCTGGTTTTATCTGTTAGGGTGTGGGTAGTTGTGGTTCGCATTACGGTTCTGGTTTTATCTGTTAGGGTGAGGGTAGTTGGGGTTCGCATTACGGTTCTGGTTTTATCTGTTAGGGTGAGGGTAGTTGGGGTTCGCATTAGGGTTCTGGTTTTATCTGTTAGGGTGAGGGTAGTTGTGGTTCGCATGAGGGTTCTGGTTTTAGCTGTTAGGGTGAGGGTAGTTGGGATTAGCATTAGGGTTCTGGTTTTAGCTGTTAGGGTGAGGGTAGTTGGGGTTAGCATTAGGGTTCTGGTTTTAGCTATTAGGGTGAGGGGAGTTGGAGTTCGCATTAGGGTTCTGGTTTTAGCTGTTAGGGTGAGGGTAGTTGGGGTTAGCATTAGGGTTCTGGTTTTAGCTGTTAGGGTGAGGGTAGTTGGGGTTAGCATTAGGGTTCTGGTTTTAGCTATTAGGGTGAGGGTAGTTGGGGTTAGCATTAGGGTTCTGGTTTTAGCTGTTAGGGTGAGGGTAGTTGTGGTTCGCATTAGGGTTCTGGTTTTAGCTATTAGGGTGAGGGGAGTTGGAGTTCGCATTACGGTTCTGGTTTTAGCTGTTAGGGTGAGGGTAGTTGGGGTTAGCATTAGGGTTCTGGTTTTAGCTGTTAGGGTTAGGGTTTTTGGGGTTAGCATTACGGTTCTGGTTTTAGCTGTTAGGGTGAGGGTAGTTGGGGTTCGCATTACGGTTCTGGTTTTAGCTGTTAGGGTGAGGGTAGTTGGGGTTCACATTATGGTTCTGGTTTTAGCTGTTAGGGTGAGGGTAGTTGGGGTTCGCATTACGGTTCTGGTTTTAGCTGTTAGGGTGGGAGTAGTTGTGGTTCGCATTACGGTTCTGGTTTTAGCTGTTAGGGTGGGGGTAGTTGTGGTTCGCATTACGGTTCTGGTTTTAGCTGTTAGGGTGAGGGTAGTTGGGGTTCGCATTATGGTTCTGCTTTTAGCTGTTAGGTGAGGGTAGTTGGGGTTCGCATTATGGTTCTGGTTTTAGCTGTTAGGGTGAGGGTAGTTGGGGTTCGCATTATGGTTCCGGTTTTAGCTGTTAGGGTGAGGGTAGTTGTGGTTCGCATTAGGGTTCTGGTTTTAGCTGTTAGGGTGAGTGTAGTTGGGGTTCGCATTACGGTTCTGGTTTTAGCTGTTAGGGTGAGTGTAGTTGTGGTTCGCATTAGGGTTCTGGTTTTAGCTGTTAGGTTGAGTGTAGTTGTGGTTCGCATTAGGGTTCTGGTTTTAGCTGTTAGGTTGAGTGTAGTTGTGGTTCGCATTAGGGTTCTGGTTTTAGCTGTTAGGGTGAGTGTAGTCGGGGTTCGCATTACGGTTCTGGTTTTAGCTGTTAGGGTGAGTGTAGTTGTGGTTCGCATTAGGGTTCTGGTTTTAGCTGTTAGGGTGAGTGTAGTTGGGGTTCGCATTAGGGTTCTGGTTTAAGCTGTTAGGGTGGGGGTAGTTGTGGTTCGCATTACGGTTCTGGTTTTAGCTGTTAGGGTGAGTGTAGTTGTAGTTCGCATTAGGGTTCTGGTTTTAGCTGTTAGGGTGAGGGTAGTTGGAGTTCGCATCACAGTTCTGGTTTTAGCTGTTAGGGTGAGGGTAGTTGTGGTTCACATTAGGGTTCTGGTTTTAGCTGTTAGGGTGAGGGTAGTTGGAGTTCGCATCACAGTTCTGGTTTTAGCTGTTAGGGTGAGTGTAGTTGTGGTTCGCATTAGGGTTCTGGTTTTAGCTGTTAGGGTGAGGGTAGTTGTGGTTCGCATTAGGGTTCTGGTTTTAGCTGTTAGGGTGAGGGTAGTTGGAGTTCGCATTACAGTTCTGGTTTTAGCTGTTAGGGTGAGTGTAGTTGTAGTTCGCATTAGGGTTCTGGTTTTAGCTGTTAGGGTGAGGGTAGTTGGAGTTCGCATTACAGTTCTGGTTTTAGCTGTTAGGGTGAGGGTAGTTGTGGTTCACATTAGGGTTCTGGTTTTAGCTGTTAGGGTGAGGGTAGTTGGAGTTCGCATCACAGTTCTGGTCTTAGCTGTTAGGGTGAGTGTAGTTGTGGTTCGCATTAGGGTTCTGGTTTTAGCTGTTAGGGTGAGCGTAGTTGTGGTTCGCATTAGGGTTCTGGTTTTAGCTGTTAGGGTGAGGGTAGTTGGAGTTCGCATTACAGTTCTGGTTTTAGCTGTTAGGGTGAGTGTAGTTGTAGTTCGCATTAGGGTTCTGGTTTTAGCTGTTAGGGTGAGGGTAGTTGGGGTTCGCATTAAGGTTCTGGTTTTAGCTGTTAGGGTGAGGGTAGTTGGAGTTCGCATTACAGTTCTGGTTTTAGCTGTTAGGGTGAGTGTAGTTGTAGTTCGCATTACGGTTCTGGTTTTAGCTGTTAGGGTGGGGGTAGTTGTGGTTCGCATTAGGGTTCTGGTTTTAGCTGTTAGGGTTTTAGCTGTTAGGGTGAGGGTAGTTGGGGTTCGCATTACGGTTCTGGTTTTAGCTATTAGGGTGAGGGTAGTTGGGGTTGCATTACGGTTATGGTTTTAGCTGTTAGGGTGAGGGTAGTTGGGGTTGCATTACGGTTCTGGTTTTAGCTGTTAGGGTGAGGGTAGTTGGGGTTCGCATTACGGTTCTGGTTTTAGCTGTTAGGGGGAGGGTAGTTGGGGTTGCATTACGGTTCTGGTTTTAGCTGTTAGGGTGAGGGTAGTTGGGGTTGCATTACGGATCTGGTTTTAGCTGTTAGGGTGAGGGTAGTTGGGGTTGCATTACGGTTCTGGTTTTAGCTGTTAGGGTGAGGGTAGTTGGGGTTGCATTACGGATCTGGTTTTAGCTGTTAGGGTGAGGGTAGTTGGGGTTGCATTACGGTTCTGGCTTTAGCTGTTAGGGTGAGGGTAGTTGGGGTTCGCATTACGGTTCTGGTTTTAGCTATTAGGGTGAGGGTAGTTGGGGTTCGCATTACGGTTCTGGTTTTAGCTGTTAGGGTGAGGGTAGTTGGGATTGCATTACGGTTGTGGTTTTAGCTGTTAGGGTGAGGGTAGTTGGGGTTGCATTACGGTTCTGGTTTTAGCTATTAGGGTGAGGGTAGTTGGGGTTCGCATTACGGTTCTGGTTTTAGCTGTTAGGGTGAGGGTAGATGTGGTTCGCATTACGGTTCTGGTTTTAGCTATTAGGGTGAGGGTAGTTGGGGTTCCCATTACGGATCTGGTTTTAGCTGTTAGGGTGAGGGTAGTTGGGGTTAGCATTAGGGTTCTGGTTTTAGCTGTTAGGGTGAGGGTAGTTGGGGTTGCATTACGGTTCTGGTTTTAGCTGTTAGGGTGAGGGTAGTTGGGGTTGCATTACGGTTCTGGTTTTAGCTATTAGGGTGAGGGTAGTTGGGGTTGCATTACGGTTCTGGTTTTAGCTATTAGGGTGAGGGTAGTTGGGGTTCGCATTACGGTTCTGGTTTTAGCTATTAGGGTGAGGGTAGTTGGGGTTCGCATTACGGTTCTGGTTTTAGCTATTAGGGTGAGGGTAGTTGGGGTTCGCATTACGGTTCTGGTTTTAGCTATTCGGGTGAGGGTAGTTGGGGGTTAGCATTAGGGTTCTGGTTTTAGCTGTTAGGGTGAGGGTAGTTGGGGTTCGCATTACGGTTCTGGTTTTAGCTATTAGGGTGAGGGTAGTTGGGGTTCGCATTATTATTCTGGTTTTAGCTATTAGGGTGAGGGTAGTTGGGGTTCGCATTACGGTTCTGGTTTTAGCTATTAGGGTGAGGGTAGTTGGGGTTCGCATTACGGTTCTGGTTTTAGCTATTAGGGTGAGGGTAGTTGGGGTTAGCATTAGGGTTCTGGTTTTAGCTGTTAGGGTGAGGGTAGTTGGGGTTTGCATTACGGTTCTGGTTTTAGCTATTAGGGTGAGGGTAGTTGGGGTTCGCATTACGGTTCTGGTTTTAGCTGTTAGGGTGAGGGTAGTTGGGGTTAGCATTACGGTTCTGGTTTTAGCTGTTAGGGTGAGGGTAGTTGGGGTTCGCATTACGGTTCTGGTTTTAGCTGTTAGGGTGAGGGTAGTTGGGGTTCGCATTATGGTTCTGGTTTTAGCTGTTAGGGTGAGGGTAGTTGTGGATCGCATTATGGATCTGGTTTTAGCTGTTAGGGTGAGGGTAGTTGGGGTTAGCATTACGGTTCTGGTTTTAGCTGTTAGGGTGAGGGTAGTTGGAGTTCGCATTACCGTCCTGGTTTTAGCTGTTAGGGTGAGGGTAGTTGTGGATCGCATTATGGATCTGGTTTTAGCTGTTAGGGTGAGGGTAGTTGGGGTTAGCATTACGGTTCTGGTTTTAGCTCTTAGGGTGAGGGTAGTTGGGGTTCGCATTACGGTTCTGGTTTTAGCTGTTAGGGTGAGGGTAGTTGTGGTTCGCATAACGGTTCTGGTTTTAGCTGTTAGGGTGAGGGTAGTTGGGGTTCGCATTACGGTTCTGGTTTTAGCTGTTAGGGTGAGGGTAGTTGGGGTTCGCATTACGGTTCTGGTTTTAGCTGTTAGGGTGAGGGTAGTTGGGGTTAGCATTACGGTTCTGGTTTTAGCTGTTAGGGTGAGGGTAGTTGGGGTTCGCATTACGGTTCTGGTTTTAGCTGTTAGAGTGAGGGTAGTTGGGGTTGCATTACGGTTCTGGTTTTAGCTGTTAGGGTGAGGGTAGTTGGGGTTCGCATTACGGTTCTGGTTTTAGCTGTTAGGGTGAGGGTAGTTGGGGTTGCATTACGGTTCTGGTTTTAGCTGTTAGGGTGAGGGTAGTTGGGGTTGCATTACGGTTCTGGTTTTAGCTATTAGGGTGAGGGTAGTTGGGGTTCGCATTACGGTTCTGGTTTTAGCTGTTAGGGTGAGGGTAGATGTGGTTCGCATTACGGTTCTGGTTTTAGCTATTAGGGTGAGGGTAGTTGGGGTTCCCATTACGGATCTGGTTTTAGCTGTTAGGGTGAGGGTAGTTGGGGTTAGCATTAGGGTTCTGGTTTTAGCTATTAGGGTGAGGGTAGTTGGGGTTCGCATTACGGTTCTGGTTTTAGCTATTAGGGTGAGGGTAGTTGGGGTTCGCATTACGGTTCTGGTTTTAGCTATTAGGGTGAGGGTAGTTGGGGTTCGCATTACGGTTCTGGTTTTAGCTATTAGGGTGAGGGTAGTTGGGGTTCGCATTATGGTTCTGGTTTTAGCTATTCGGGTGAGGGTAGTTGGGGGTTAGCATTAGGGTTCTGGTTTTAGCTGTTAGGGTGAGGGTAGTTGGGGTTCGCATTACGGTTCTAGTTTTAGCTATTAGGGTGAGGGTAGTTGGGGTTCGCATTATGGTTCTGGTTTTAGCTATTAGGGTGAGGGTAGTTGGGGTTCGCATTACGGTTCTGGTTTTAGCTATTAGGGTGAGGGTAGTTGGGGTTCGCATTACGGTTCTGGTTTTAGCTATTAGGGTGAGGGTAGTTGGGGTTAGCATTAGGGTTCTGGTTTTAGCTGTTAGGGTGAGGGTAGTTGGGGTTCGCATTACGGTTCTGGTTTTAGCTATTAGGGTGAGGGTAGTTGGGGTTCGCATTACGGTTCTGGTTTTAGCTGTTAGGGTGAGGGTAGTTGGGGTTAGCATTACGGTTCTGGTTTTAGCTGTTAGGGTGAGGGTAGTTGGGGTTCGCATTACGGTTCTGGTTTTAGCTGTTAGGGTGAGGGTAGTTGGGGTTCGCATTATGGTTCTGGTTTTAGCTGTTAGGGTGAGGGTAGTTGTGGATCGCATTATGGATCTGGTTTTAGCTGTTAGGGTGAGGGTAGTTGGGGTTAGCATTACGGTTCTGGTTTTATCTGTTAGGGTGAGGGTAGTTGGAGTTCGCATTACCGTCCTGGTTTTAGCTGTTAGGGTGAGGGTAGTTGTGGATCGCATTATGGATCTGGTTTTAGCTGTTAGGGTGAGGGTAGTTGGGGTTAGCATTACGGTTCTGGTTTTAGCTGTTAGGGTGAGGGTAGTTGGGGTTCGCATTACGGTTCTGGTTTTAGCTGTTAGGGTGAGGGTAGTTGTGGTTCGCATAACGGTTCTGGTTTTAGCTGTTAGGGTGAGGGTAGTTGGGGTTCGCATTACGGTTCTGGTTTTATCTGTTAGGGTGAGGGTAGTTGGGGTTCGCATTACGGTTCTGGTTTTAGCTGTTAGGGTGAGGGTAGTTGGGGTTAGCATTACGGTTCTGGTTTTAGCTGTTAGGGTGAGGGTAGTTGGGGTTCGCATTACGGTTCTGGGTTTAGCTGTTAGGGTGAGGGTAGTTGGGGTTCGCATTATGGTTCTGGTTTTAGCTGTTAGGGTGAGGGTAGTTGGGGTTAGCATTACGGTTCTGGTTTTAGCTGTTTGGGTGAAAGTAGTTGGGGTTAGCATTACGGTTCTGGTTTTAGCTGTTAGGGTGGGGGTAGTTGGGGGTTAGCATTAGGGTTCTGGTTTTAGCTGTTAGGGTGAGGGTAGTTGGGGTTCGCATTACGGTTCTAGTTTTAGCTATTAGGGTGAGGGTAGTTGGGGTTCGCATTATGGTTCTGGTTTTAGCTATTAGGGTGAGGGTAGTTGGGGTTCGCATTACGGTTCTGGTTTTAGCTATTAGGGTGAGGGTAGTTGGGGTTCGCATTACGGTTCTGGTTTTAGCTATTAGGGTGAGGGTAGTTGGGGTTAGCATTAGGGTTCTGGTTTTAGCTGTTAGGGTGAGGGTAGTTGGGGTTCGCATTATTGTTCTGGTTTTAGCTGTTAGGGTGAGGGTAGTTGGAGTTCGCATTACGGTTCTGGTTTTAGCTGTTAGGGTGAGGGTAGTTGGGGTTCGCATTATGGTTCTGGTTTTAGCTGTTAGGGTGAGGGTAGTTGGAGTTCGCATTACCGTTCTGGTTTTAGCTGTTAGGGTGAGGGTAGTTGTGGTTCGCATTATGGTTCTGGTTTTAGCTGTTAGGGTGAGGGTAGTTGGGGTTCGCATTATGGTTCTGGTTTTAGCTGTTAGGGTGAGGGTAGTTGGGGTTCGCATCATGGTTCTGGTTTTAGCTGTTAGGGTTAGGGTTTTTGGGGGTCGCATTATGGTTCTGTTTTTAGCTGTTAGGGTGGGGGTAGTTGTGGTTCGCATTACGGTTCTGGTTTTAGCTGTTAGGGTGAGGGTAGTTGGGGTTCGCATGATGGTGCTGCTTTTAGCTGTTAGGGTGAGGGTAGTTGGGGTTCGCATTATGGTTCTGGTTTTAGCTGTTAGGGTGAGGGTAGTTGGGGTTCGCATTATGGTTCTGGTTTTAGCTGTTAGGGTTAGGGTTTTTGGGGTTCGCATTATGGTTCTGTTTTTAGCTGTTAGGGTGGGGGTAGTTGTGGTTCGCATTACGGTTCTGGTTTTAGCTGTTAGGGTGAGTGTAGTTGTGGTTCGCATTAGGGTTCTGGTTTTAGCTGTTAGGGTGAGTGTAGTTGGGGTTCGCATTAGGGTTCTGGTTTTAGCTGTTAGGGTGGGGGTAGTTGTGGTTCGCATTACGGTTCTGGTTTTAGCTGTTAGGGTGAGGGTAGTTGGGGTTCGCATTATTGTTCTGGTTTTAGCTGTTAGGGTGAGGGTAGTTGGAGTTCGCATTACGGTTCTGGTTTTAGCTGTTAGGGTGAGGGTAGTTGGGGTTCGCATTACGGTTCTGGTTTTAGCTGTTAGGGTGAGGGTAGTTGGAGTTCGCATTACGGTTCTGGTTTTAGCTGTTAGGGTGAGAGTAGTTGGGGTTCGCATTATTGTTCTGGTTTTAGCTTTTAGGGTGAGGGTAGTTGGAGTTCGCATTACGGTTCTGGTTTTAGCTGTTAGGGTGAGGGTAGTTGGGGTTCGCATTACGGTTCTGGTTTTAGCTGTTAGGGTGAGGGTAGTTGGGGTTCGCATTACGGTTCTGGTTTTAGCTGTTAGGGTGAGGGTAGTTGGAGTTCGCATTACGGTTCTGGTTTTAGCTGTTAGGGTGAGGGTAGTTGGGGTTCGCATTATGGTTCTGGTTTTAGCTGTTAGGGTGAGGGTAGTTGGAGTTCGCATTACCGTTCTGGTTTTAGCTGTTAGGGTGAGGGTAGTTGTGGTTCGCATTATGGTTCTGGTTTAAGCTGTTAGGGTGAGGGTAGTTGGGGTTCGCATTACGGTTCTGGTTTTAGCTGTTAGGGTGAGGGTAGTTGGGGTTCGCATTATTGTTCTGGTTTTAGCTGTTAGGGTGAGGGTAGTTGGAGTTCGCATTACGGTTCTGGTTTTAGCTGTTAGGGTGAGGGTAGTTGGGGTTCGCATTATGGTTCTGGTTTTAGCTGTTAGGGTGAGGGTAGTTGGAGTTCGCATTACCGTTCTGGTTTTAGCTGTTAGGGTGAGGGTAGTTGTGGTTCGCATTATGGTTCTGGTTTAAGCTGTTAGGGTGAGGGTAGTTGGGGTTCGCATTATGGTTCTGGTTTTAGCTGTTAGGGTGAGGGTAGTTGGGGTTCGCATCATGGTTCTGGTTTTAGCTGTTAGGGTTAGGGTTTTTGGGGGTCGCATTATGGTTCTGTTTTTAGCTGTTAGGGTGGGGGTAGTTGTGGTTCGCATTACGGTTCTGGTTTTAGCTGTTAGGGTGAGGGTAGTTGGGGTTCGCATTATGGTTCTGTTTTTAGCTGTTAGGGTGGGGGTAGTTGTGGTTCGCATTACGGTTCTGGTTTTAGCTGTTAGGGTGAGTGTAGTTGTGGTTCGCATTAGGGTTCTGGTTTTAGCTGTTAGGGTGAGTGTAGTTGGGGTTCGCATTAGGGTTCTGGTTTTAGCTGTTAGGGTGGGGGTAGTTGTGGTTCGCATTACGGTTCTGGTTTTAGCTGTTAGGGTGAGTGTAGTTGTGGTTCGCATTACGGTTCTGGTTTTAGCTGTTAGGGTGAGGGTAGTTGGGGTTCGCATGATGGTTCTGCTTTTAGCTGTTAGGGTGAGGGTAGTTGGGGTTCGCATTATGGTTCTGGTTTTAGCTGTTAGGGTGAGGGTAGTTGGGGTTCGCATTTTTTTTTTTTTTTTTTTTTTTTTTTTTTTTTTTTTTGTATACAATATCGAGGCTCGTGAAAGAGCGAACATTAATCACACAGAAAGACAAACCGACACATAAAACATATAACATAGGGAGCGGTAGACAAGATGGGGAGAGAGGGGGAAGGACACAAACACAACATTTGAGAGCAGGGACCGAGAGACATGGAGACATCGAGAGATCTGAGAGAGGGCGAGGGTTCTGGTTTTAGCTGTTAGGGTTAGGGTTTTTGGGGTTCGCATTATGGTTCTGTTTTTAGCTGTTAGGGTGGGGGTAGTTGTGGTTCGCATTACGGTTCTGGTTTTAGCTGTTAGGGTGAGTGTAGTTGTGGTTCGCATTAGGGTTCTGGTTTTAGCTGTTAGGGTGAGTGTAGTTGGGGTTCGCATTAGGGTTCTGGTTTTAGCTGTTAGGGTGGGGGTAGTTGTGGTTCGCATTACGGTTCTGGTTTTAGCTGTTAGGGTGAGTGTAGTTGTGGTTCGCATTAGGGTTCTGGTTTTAGCTGTTAGGGTGAGGGTAGTTGGAGTTCGCATCACAGTTCTGGTTTTAGCTGTTAGGGTGATTTTAGTTGTGGTTCGCATTATGGTTCTGGTTTTAGCTGTTAGGGTGAGGGTAGTTGGAGTTCGCATTACCGTTCTGGTTTTAGCTGTTAGGGTGAGGGTAGTTGTGGTTCGCATTATGGTTCTGGTTTTAGCTGTTAGGGTGAGGGTAGTTGGGGTTCGCATTATGGTTCTGGTTTTAGCTGTTAGGGTGAGGGTAGTTGGGGTTCGCATCATGGTTCTGGTTTTAGCTGTTAGGGTTAGGGTTTTTGGGGGTCGCATTATGGTTCTGTTTTTAGCTGTTAGGGTGGGGGTAGTTGTGGTTCGCATTACGGTTCTGGTTTTAGCTGTTAGGGTGAGGGTAGATGGGGTTCGCATTATGGTTCTGGTTTTAGCTGTTAGGGTGAGGGTAGTTGGGGTTCGCATCATGGTTCTGGTTTTAGCTGTTAGGGTTAGGGTTTTTGGGGGTCGCATTATGGTTCTGTTTTTAGCTGTTAGGGTGGGGGTAGTTGTGGTTCGCATTCCGGTTCTGGTTTTAGCTGTTAGGGTGAGGGTAGTTGGGGTTCGCATGATGGTTCTGCTTTTAGCTGTTAGGGTGAGGGTAGTTGGGGTTCGCATTATGGTTCGGGTTTTAGCTGTTAGGGTGAGGGTAGTTGGGGTTCGCATTATGGTTCTGGTTTTAGCTGTTAGGGTTAGGGTTTTTGGGGTTCGCATTATGGTTCTGTTTTTAGCTGTTAGGGTGGGGGTAGTTGTGGTTCGCATTACGGTTCTGGTTTTAGCTGTTAGGGTGAGTGTAGTTGTGGTTCGCATTAGGGTTCTGGTTTTAGCTGTTAGGGTGAGTGTAGTTGGGGTTCGCATTAGGGTTCTGGTTTTAGCTGTTAGGGTGGGGGTAGTTGTGGTTCGCATTACGGTTCTGGTTTTAGCTGTTAGGGTGAGTGTAGTTGTGGTTCGCATTAGGGTTCTGGTTTTAGCTGTTAGGGTGAGGGTAGTTGGAGTTCGCATCACAGATCTGGTTTTAGCTGTTAGGGTGAGGGTAGTTGTGGTTCGCATTAGGGTTCTGGTTTTAGCTGTTAGGGTGAGGGTAGTTGTGGTTCGCATTAGGGTTCTGGTTTTAGCTGTTAGGGTGAGGGTAGTTGGAGTTCGCATCACAGTTCTGGTTTTAGCTGTTAGGGTGAGTGTAGTTGTGGTTCGCATTGCGGTTCTGGTTTTAGCTGTTAGGGTGAGGGTAGTTGGGGTTCGCATTACGGTTCTGGTTTTAGCTGTTAGGGTGAGGGTAGTTGTGGTTCGCATTAGGGTTCTGGTTTTAGCTGTTAGGGTGATGGTAGTTGTGGTTCGCATTAGGGTTCTGGTTTTAGCTGTTAGGGTGAGTGTAGTTGTGGTTCACATTAAGGTTCTGGTTTTAGCTGTTAGGGTGAGTGTAGTTGTGGTTCGCCTTAAGGTTCTGGTTTTAGCTGTTAGGGTGAGTGTAGTTGTGGTTCGCATTGCGGTTCTGGTTTTAGCTGTTAGGGTGAGGGTAGTTGGGGTTCGCATTACGGTTCTGGTTTTAGCTGTTAGGGTGAGGGTAGTTGTGGTTCGCATTAGGGTTCTGGTTTTAGCTGTTAGGGTGATGGTAGTTGTGGTTCGCATTAGGGTTCTGGTTTTAGCTGTTAGGGTGAGGGTAGTTGGGGTTCGCATTATGGTTCTGGTTTTAGCTGTTAGGGTGAGGGTAGTTGGAGTTCGCATTACGGTTCTGGTTTTAGCTGTTAGGGTGAGTGTAGTTGTGGTTCGCATTGCGGTTCTGGTTTTAGCTGTTAGGGTGAGGGTAGTTGCGGTTCGCATTACGGTTCTGGTTTTAGCTGTTAGGGTGAGGGTAGTTGTGGTTCGCATTCGGGTTCTGGTTTTAGCTGTTGGGGTGATGGTAGTTGTGGTTCGCATTAGGGTTCTGGTTTTAGCTGTTAGGGTGAGTGTAGTTGTGGTTCGCATTAAGGTTCTGGTTTTAGCTGTTAGGGTGAGTGTAGTTGTGGTTCGACTTAAGGTTCTGGTTTTAGCTGTTAGGGTGAGGGTAGTTGTGGTTCGCATTACGGTTCTGGTTTTAGGTGTTAGGGTGAGGGTAGTTGTGGTTCGCATTACGGTTCTGGTTTTAGCTGTTAGGGTGAGGGTAGTTGGGGTTCGCATTACGGTTCTGGTTTTATCTGTTAGGGTGAGTGTAGTTGGGGTTCGCATTACGGTTCTGGTTTTAGATGTTAGGTTGAGGGTCGTTGGGGTTCGCATTACGGTTCTGGTTTTAGCTGTTAGGGTGAGTGTAGTTGTGGTTCGCATTACGGTTCTGGTTTTAGATGTTAGGTTGAGGGTAGTTGGGGTTCGCATTGCGGTTCTGGTTTTATCTGTTAGGGTGAGGGTAGTTGGAGTTCGCATTAGGGTTCTGGTTTTAGCTGTTAGGGTGAGGGTAGTTGTGGTTCGCATTACGGTTCTGGTTTTAGCTGTTAGGGTGAGTGTAGTTGTGGTTCGCATTATGGTTCTGGTTTTAGCTGTTAGGGTGAGGGTAGTTGGGGTTCGCATTACGGTTCTGGTTTTATCTGTTAGGGTGAGTGTAGTTGTGGTTCGCATTACGGTTCTGGTTTTAGATGTTAGGTTGAGGGTAGTTGGGGTTCGCATTGCGGTTCTGGTTTTATCTGTTAGGGTGAGGGTAGTTGGGGTTCGCATTAGGGTTCTGGTTTTATCTGTTAGGGTGAGGGTAGTTGGGGTTCGCATTACGGTTCTGGTTTTAGCTGTTAGGGTGAGGGTAGTTGGGGTTCGCATTACGGTTCTGGTTTTAGCTGTTAGAGTGAGAGTAGTTGGGGTTCGCATTATGGTTCTGGTTTTAGCTGTTAGGGTGAGGGTAGTTGGGGTTCGCATCATGGTTCTGGTTTTAGCTGTTAGGGTTAGGGTTTTTGGGGGTCGCATTATGGTTCTGTTTTTAGCTGTTAGGGTGGGGGTAGTTGTGGTTCGCATTACGGTTCTGGTTTTAGCTGTTAGGGTTAGGGTTTTTGGGGTTCGCATTATGGTTCTGTTTTTAGCTGTTATGGTGGGGGTAGTTGTGGTTCGCATTACGCTGTTAGGGTTTCGTGAGGGTAGTTGTGGTTCGCATTACAGTTCTGGTTTTAGGTGTTAGGGTGAGGGTAGTTGTGGTTCGCATTAGGGTTCTGGTTTTAGCTGTTAGGGTGATGTTGTTGTGGTTCGCATTAGGGTTCTGGTTTTAGCTGTTAGGGTGAGTGTAGTTGTGGTTCACATTAAGGTTCTGGTTTTAGCTGTTAGGGTGAGTGTAGTTGTGGTTCGCCTTAAGGTTCTGGTTTTAGCTGTTAGGGTGAGTGTAGTTGTGGTTCGCATTGCGGTTCTGGTTTTAGCTGTTAGGGTAAGGGTAGTTGGGGTTCGCATTACGGTTCTGGTTTTAGCTGTTAGGGTGAGGGTAGTTGTGGTTCGCATTAGGGTTCTGGTTTTAGCTGTTAGGGTGATGGTAGTTGTGGTTCGCATTAGGGTTCTGGTTTTAGCTGTTAGGGTGAGGGTAGTTGGGGTTCGCATCATGGTTCTGGTTTTAGCTGTTAGGGTTAGGGTTTTTGGGGGTCGCATTATGGTTCTGTTTTTAGCTGTTAGGGTGGGGGTAGTTGTGGTTCGCATTACGGTTCTGGTTTTAGCTGTTAGGGTGAGGGTAGTTGGGGTTCGCATTATGGTTCTGGTTTTAGCTGTTAGGGTGAGGGTAGTTGGAGTTCGCATCACAGTTCTGGTTTTAGCTGTTAGGGTGATTTTAGTTGTGGTTCGCATTATGGTTCTGGTTTTAGCTGTTAGGGTGAGGGTAGTTGGAGTTCGCATTACCGTTCTGGTTTTAGCTGTTAGGGTGAGGGTAGTTGTGGTTCGCATTATGGTTCTGGTTTTAGCTGTTAGGGTGAGGGTAGTTGGGGTTCGCATTATGGTTCTGGTTTTAGCTGTTAGGGTGAGGGTAGTTGGGGTTCGCATCATGGTTCTGGTTTTAGCTGTTAGGGTTAGGGTTTTTGGGGGTCGCATTATGGTTCTGTTTTTAGCTGTTAGGGTGGGGGTAGTTGTGGTTCGCATTACGGTTCTGGTTTTAGCTGTTAGGGTGAGGGTAGTTGGGGTTCGCATTATGGTTCTGGTTTTAGCTGTTAGGGTGAGGGTAGTTGGGGTTCGCATCATGGTTCTGGTTTTAGCTGTTAGGGTTAGGGTTTTTGGGGGTCGCATTATGGTCCTGTTTTTAGCTGTTAGGGTGGGGGTAGTTGTGGTTCGCATTCCGGTTCTGGTTTTAGCTGTTAGGGTGAGGGTAGTTGGGGTTCGCATGATGGTTCTGCTTTTAGCTGTTAGGGTGAGGGTAGTTGGGGTTCGCATTATGGTTCGGGTTTTAGCTGTTAGGGTGAGGGTAGTTGGGGTTCGCATTATGGTTCTGGTTTTAGCTGTTAGGGTTAGGGTTTTTGGGGTTCGCATTATGGTTCTGTTTTTAGCTGTTAGGGTGGGGGTAGTTGTGGTTCGCATTACGGTTCTGGTTTTAGCTGTTAGGGTGAGTGTAGTTGTGGTTCGCATTAGGGTTCTGGTTTTAGCTGTTAGGGTGAGTGTAGTTGGGGTTCGCATTAGGGTTCTGGTTTTAGCTGTTAGGGTGGGGGTAGTTGTGGTTCGCATTACGGTTCTGGTTTTAGCTGTTAGGGTGAGTGTAGTTGTGGTTCGCATTAGGGTTCTGGTTTTAGCTGTTAGGGTGAGGGTAGTTGGAGTTCGCATCACAGATCTGGTTTTAGCTGTTAGGGTGAGGGTAGTTGTGGTTCGCATTAGGGTTCTGGTTTTAGCTGTTAGGGTGAGGGTAGTTGTGGTTCGCATTAGGGTTCTGGTTTTAGCTGTTAGGGTGAGGGTAGTTGGAGTTCGCATCACAGTTCTGGTTTTAGCTGTTAGGGTGAGTGTAGTTGTGGTTCGCATTGCGGTTCTGGTTTTAGCTGTTAGGGTGAGGGTAGTTGGGGTTCGCATTACGGTTCTGGTTTTAGCTGTTAGGGTGAGGGTAGTTGTGGTTCGCATTAGGGTTCTGGTTTTAGCTGTTAGGGTGATGGTAGTTGTGGTTCGCATTAGGGTTCTGGTTTTAGCTGTTAGGGTGAGTGTAGTTGTGGTTCACATTAAGGTTCTGGTTTTAGCTGTTAGGGTGAGTGTAGTTGTGGTTCGCCTTAAGGTTCTGGTTTTAGCTGTTAGGGTGAGTGTAGTTGTGGTTCGCATTGCGGTTCTGGTTTTAGCTGTTAGGGTGAGGGTAGTTGGGGTTCGCATTACGGTTCTGGTTTTAGCTGTTAGGGTGAGGGTAGTTGTGGTTCGCATTAGGGTTCTGGTTTTAGCTGTTAGGGTGATGGTAGTTGTGGTTCGCATTAGGGTTCTGGTTTTAGCTGTTAGGGTGAGGGTAGTTGGGGTTCGCATTATGGTTCTGGTTTTAGCTGTTAGGGTGAGGGTAGTTGGAGTTCGCATTACGGTTCTGGTTTTAGCTGTTAGGGTGAGTGTAGTTGTGGTTCGCATTGCGGTTCTGGTTTTAGCTGTTAGGGTGAGGGTAGTTGCGGTTCGCATTACGGTTCTGGTTTTAGCTGTTAGGGTGAGGGTAGTTGTGGTTCGCATTCGGGTTCTGGTTTTAGCTGTTGGGGTGATGGTAGTTGTGGTTCGCATTAGGGTTCTGGTTTTAGCTGTTAGGGTGAGTGTAGTTGTGGTTCGCATTAAGGTTCTGGTTTTAGCTGTTAGGGTGAGTGTAGTTGTGGTTCGACTTAAGGTTCTGGTTTTAGCTGTTAGGGTGAGGGTAGTTGTGGTTCGCATTACGGTTCTGGTTTTAGGTGTTAGGGTGAGGGTAGTTGTGGTTCGCATTACGGTTCTGGTTTTAGCTGTTAGGGTGAGGGTAGTTGGGGTTCGCATTACGGTTCTGGTTTTATCTGTTAGGGTGAGTGTAGTTGGGGTTCGCATTACGGTTCTGGTTTTAGATGTTAGGTTGAGGGTCGTTGGGGTTCGCATTACGGTTCTGGTTTTAGCTGTTAGGGTGAGTGTAGTTGTGGTTCGCATTACGGTTCTGGTTTTAGATGTTAGGTTGAGGGTAGTTGGGGTTCGCATTGCGGTTCTGGTTTTATCTGTTAGGGTGAGGGTAGTTGGAGTTCGCATTAGGGTTCTGGTTTTAGCTGTTAGGGTGAGGGTAGTTGTGGTTCGCATTACGGTTCTGGTTTTAGCTGTTAGGGTGAGTGTAGTTGTGGTTCGCATTATGGTTCTGGTTTTAGCTGTTAGGGTGAGGGTAGTTGGGGTTCGCATTACGGTTCTGGTTTTATCTGTTAGGGTGAGTGTAGTTGTGGTTCGCATTACGGTTCTGGTTTTAGATGTTAGGTTGAGGGTAGTTGGGGTTCGCATTGCGGTTCTGGTTTTATCTGTTAGGGTGAGGGTAGTTGGGGTTCGCATTAGGGTTCTGGTTTTATCTGTTAGGGTGAGGGTAGTTGGGGTTCGCATTACGGTTCTGGTTTTAGCTGTTAGGGTGAGGGTAGTTGGGGTTCGCATTACGGTTCTGGTTTTAGCTGTTAGAGTGAGAGTAGTTGGGGTTCGCATTATGGTTCTGGTTTTAGCTGTTAGGGTGAGGGTAGTTCGGGTTCGCATCATGGTTCTGGTTTTAGCTGTTAGGGTTAGGGTTTTTGGGGGTCGCATTATGGTTCTGTTTTTAGCTGTTAGGGTGGGGGTAGTTGTGGTTCGCATTATGGTTCTGGTTTTAGCTGTTAGGGTTAGGGTTTTTGGGGTTCGCATTATGGTTCTGTTTTTAGCTGTTAGGGTGGGGGTAGTTGTGGTTCGCATTACGGTTCTGGTTTTAGCTGTTAGGGTGAGTGTAGTTGTGGTTCGCATTAGGGTTCTGGTTTTAGCTGTTAGGGTGAGTGTAGTTGGGGTTCGCATTAGGGTTCTGGTTTTAGCTGTTAGGGTGGGGGTAGTTGTGGTTCGCATTACGGTTCTGGTTTTAGCTGTTAGGGTGAGTGTAGTTGTGGTTCGCATTAGGGTTCTGGTTTTAGCTGTTAGGGTGAGGGTAGTTGGAGTTCGCATCACAGATCTGGTTTTAGCTGTTAGGGTGAGGGTAGTTGTGGTTCGCATTAGGGTTCTGGTTTTAGCTGTTAGGGTGAGGGTAGTTGTGGTTCGCATTAGGGTTCTGGTTTTAGCTGTTAGGGTGAGGGTAGTTGGAGTTCGCATCACAGTTCTGGTTTTAGCTGTTAGGGTGAGTGTAGTTGTGGTTCGCATTGCGGTTCTGGTTTTAGCTGTTAGGGTGAGGGTAGTTGGGGTTCGCATTACGGTTCTGGTTTTAGCTGTTAGGGTGAGGGTAGTTGTGGTTCGCATTAGGGTTCTGGTTTTAGCTGTTAGGGTGATGGTAGTTGTGGTTCGCATTAGGGTTCTGGTTTTAGCTGTTAGGGTGAGTGTAGTTGTGGTTCACATTAAGGTTCTGGTTTTAGCTGTTAGGGTGAGTGTAGTTGTGGTTCGCCTTAAGGTTCTGGTTTTAGCTGTTAGGGTGAGTGTAGTTGTGGTTCGCATTGCGGTTCTGGTTTTAGCTGTTAGGGTGAGGGTAGTTGGGGTTCGCATTACGGTTCTGGTTTTAGCTGTTAGGGTGAGGGTAGTTGTGGTTCGCATTAGGGTTCTGGTTTTAGCTGTTAGGGTGATGGTAGTTGTGGTTCGCATTAGGGTTCTGGTTTTAGCTGTTAGGGTGAGGGTAGTTGGGGTTCGCATTATGGTTCTGGTTTTAGCTGTTAGGGTGAGGGTAGTTGGAGTTCGCATTACGGTTCTGGTTTTAGCTGTTAGGGTGAGTGTAGTTGTGGTTCGCATTGCGGTTCTGGTTTTAGCTGTTAGGGTGAGGGTAGTTGCGGTTCGCATTACGGTTCTGGTTTTAGCTGTTAGGGTGAGGGTAGTTGTGGTTCGCATTCGGGTTCTGGTTTTAGCTGTTGGGGTGATGGTAGTTGTGGTTCGCATTAGGGTTCTGGTTTTAGCTGTTAGGGTGAGTGTAGTTGTGGTTCGCATTAAGGTTCTGGTTTTAGCTGTTAGGGTGAGTGTAGTTGTGGTTCGACTTAAGGTTCTGGTTTTAGCTGTTAGGGTGAGGGTAGTTGTGGTTCGCATTACGGTTCTGGTTTTAGGTGTTAGGGTGAGGGTAGTTGTGGTTCGCATTACGGTTCTGGTTTTAGCTGTTAGGGTGAGGGTAGTTGGGGTTCGCATTACGGTTCTGGTTTTATCTGTTAGGGTGAGTGTAGTTGGGGTTCGCATTACGGTTCTGGTTTTAGATGTTAGGTTGAGGGTCGTTGGGGTTCGCATTACGGTTCTGGTTTTAGCTGTTAGGGTGAGTGTAGTTGTGGTTCGCATTACGGTTCTGGTTTTAGATGTTAGGTTGAGGGTAGTTGGGGTTCGCATTGCGGTTCTGGTTTTATCTGTTAGGGTGAGGGTAGTTGGAGTTCGCATTAGGGTTCTGGTTTTAGCTGTTAGGGTGAGGGTAGTTGTGGTTCGCATTACGGTTCTGGTTTTAGCTGTTAGGGTGAGTGTAGTTGTGGTTCGCATTATGGTTCTGGTTTTAGCTGTTAGGGTGAGGGTAGTTGGGGTTCGCATTACGGTTCTGGTTTTATCTGTTAGGGTGAGTGTAGTTGTGGTTCGCATTACGGTTCTGGTTTTAGATGTTAGGTTGAGGGTAGTTGGGGTTCGCATTGCGGTTCTGGTTTTATCTGTTAGGGTGAGGGTAGTTGGGGTTCGCATTAGGGTTCTGGTTTTATCTGTTAGGGTGAGGGTAGTTGGGGTTCGCATTACGGTTCTGGTTTTAGCTGTTAGGGTGAGGGTAGTTGGGGTTCGCATTACGGTTCTGGTTTTAGCTGTTAGAGTGAGAGTAGTTGGGGTTCGCATTATGGTTCTGGTTTTAGCTGTTAGGGTGAGGGTAGTTGGGGTTCGCATCATGGTTCTGGTTTTAGCTGTTAGGGTTAGGGTTTTTGGGGGTCGCATTATGGTTCTGTTTTTAGCTGTTAGGGTGGGGGTAGTTGTGGTTCGCATTACGGTTCTGGTTTTAGCTGTTAGGGTTAGGGTTTTTGGGGTTCGCATTATGGTTCTGTTTTTAGCTGTTATGGTGGGGGTAGTTGTGGTTCGCATTACGCTGTTAGGGTTTCGTGAGGGTAGTTGTGGTTCGCATTACAGTTCTGGTTTTAGGTGTTAGGGTGAGGGTAGTTGTGGTTCGCATTAGGGTTCTGGTTTTAGCTGTTAGGGTGATGGTAGTTGTGGTTCGCATTAGGGTTCTGGTTTTAGCTGTTAGGGTGAGTGTAGTTGTGGTTCACATTAAGGTTCTGGTTTTAGCTGTTAGGGTGAGTGTAGTTGTGGTTCGCCTTAAGGTTCTGGTTTTAGCTGTTAGGGTGAGTGTAGTTGTGGTTCGCATTGCGGTTCTGGTTTTAGCTGTTAGGGTGAGGGTAGTTGGGGTTCGCATTACGGTTCTGGTTTTAGCTGTTAGGGTGAGGGTAGTTGTGGTTCGCATTAGGGTTCTGGTTTTAGCTGTTAGGGTGATGGTAGTTGTGGTTCGCATTAGGGTTCTGGTTTTAGCTGTTAGGGTGAGGGTAGTTGGGGTTCGCATTATGGTTCTGGTTTTAGCTGTTAGGGTGAGGGTAGTTGGAGTTCGCATTACGGTTCTGGTTTTAGCTGTTAGGGTGAGTGTAGTTGTGGTTCGCATTGCGGTTCTGGTTTTAGCTGTTAGGGTGAGGGTAGTTGCGGTTCGCATTACGGTTCTGGTTTTAGCTGTTAGGGTGAGGGTAGTTGTGGTTCGCATTCGGGTTCTGGTTTTAGCTGTTAGGGTGATGGTAGTTGTGGTTCGCATTAGGGTTCTGGTTTTAGCTGTTAGGGTGAGTGTAGTTGTGGTTCACATTAAGGTTCTGGTTTTAGCTGTTAGGGTGAGTGTAGTTGTGGTTCGACTTTAGGTTCTGGTTTTAGCTGTTAGGGTGAGGGTAGTTGTGGTTCGCATTACAGTTCTGGTTTTAGGTGTTAGGGTGAGGGTAGTTGTGGTTCGCATTACGGTTCTGGTTTTAGCTGTTAGGGTGAGGGTAGTTGGGGTTCGCATTACGGTTCTGGTTTTATCTGTTAGGGTGAGTGTAGTTGGGGTTCGCATTAGGGTTCTGGTTTTAGATGTTAGGTTGAGCGTCGTTGGGGTTCGCATTATGGTTCTGGTTTTATCTGTTAGGGTGAGTGTAGTTGTGGTTCGCATTACGGTTCTGGTTTTATCTGTTAGGGTGAGGGTAGTTGGGGTTCGCATTAGGGTTCTGGTTTTATCTGTTAGGGTTAGGGTTTTTGGGGTTAGCATTACGGTTCTGGTTTTAGCTGTTAGGGTGAGGGTAGTTGGGGTTCGCATTATGGTTCTGGTTTTAGCTGTTAGGGTGAGGGTAGTTGGGGTTCGCATTATGGTTCTGGTTTTAGCTGTTAGGGTGAGGGTAGTCGGAGTTCGCATTACGGTTCTGGTTTTAGCTGTTAGGGTGAGGGTAGTTGGGGTTCGCATTACGGTTCTGGTTTTAGCTGTTAGGGTGAGGGTAGTTGGGGTTCGCATTACGGTTCTGGTTTATCTGTTAGGGTGAGGGTAGTTGGAGTTCGCATTACGGTTCTGGTTTTAGCTGTTAGGGTGAGGGTAGTTGGGGTTCGCATTATGGTTCTGGTTTTAGCTGTTAGGGTGAGGGTAGTTGGGGTTCGCATTACGGTTCTGGTTTTAGCTGTTAGGGTGAGGGTAGTTAGGGTTCGCATTATGGTTCTGGTTTTAGCTGTTAGGGTGAGGGTTTTTGGTGTTCGCATAATGGTTCTGGTTTTAGCTGTTAGGGTGAGGGTAGTTGGGGTTCGCATTACGGTTCTGGCTTTAGCTGTTAGGGTGAGGGTAGTTGGGGTTCGCATAATGGTTCTGGTTTTATCTGTTAGGGTGAGGGTAGTTGGGGTTCGCATTACGGTTCTGGTTTTAGCTGTTAGGGTGAGGGTAGTTGGGGTTCGCATTATGGTTCTGGTTTTAGCTGTTAGGGTGAGGGTAGTTGTGGTTCGCATTACGGTTCTGGTTTTAGCTGTTAGGGTTAGGGTTTTTGGGGTTCGCATTATGGTTCTGTTTTTAGCTGTTAGGGTAAGGGTAGTTGGGGTTTGCATTATGGGTCTGCTTTTAGCTGTTAGGGTTAGGGTTTTTGGGGTTAGCATTACGGTTCTGGTTTTAGCTGTTAGGGTGAGGGTAGTTGTGGTTGGCATGATGGTTCTGGTTTTAGCTGTTAGGGTGAGGGTAGTTGGGGTTCGCATTATGGTTCTGGTTTTAGCTGTTAGGGTGAGGGTAGTTGGGGTTCGCATTATGGTTCTGGTTTTAGCTGTTAGGGTTAGGGTTTCTGGGGTTCGCATTATGGTTCTGGTTTTAGCTGTTAGGGTGAGGGTAGTTGGGGTTCGCATTATGGTTCTGGTTTTAGCTGATAGGGTGAGGGTAGTTGGGGTTCGCATTATGGTTCTGTTTTTAGCTGTTAGGGTGGGGGTAGTTGTGGTTCGCATTACGGTTCTGGTTTTAGCTGTTAGGGTGAGTGTAGTTGTGGTTCGCATTAGGGTTCTGGTTTTAGCTGTTAGGGTGAGTGTAGTTGGGGTTCGCATTAGGGTTCTGGTTTTAGCTGTTAGGGTGGGGGTAGTTGTGGTTCGCATTACGGTTCTGGTTTTAGCTGTTAGGGTGAGTGTAGTTGTGGTTCGCATTAGGGTTCTGGTTTTAGCTGTTAGGGTGAGGGTAGTTGGATTTCGCATCACAGTTCTGGTTTTAGCTGTTAGGGTGATTGTAGTTGTGGTTCGCATTAGGGTTCTGGTTTTAGCTGTTAGGGTGAGGGTAGTTGGGGTTCGCATTATGGTTCTGGTTTTAGCTGTTAGGGTGAGTGTAGTTGTGGTTCGCATTAGGGTTCTGGTTTTAGCTGTTAGGGTGAGGGTAGTTGCAGTTCGCATTACAGTTCTGGTTTTAGCTGTTAGGGTGAGTGTAGTTGTAGTTCGCATTAGGGTTCTGGTTTTAGCTGTTAGGGTGAGGGTAGTTGGGGTTCGCATTAAGGTTCTGGTTTTAGCTGTTAGGGTGAGGGTATTTGGGGTTCACATTACGGTTCTGGTTTTAGCTGTTAGGGTGAGGGTAGTTGTGGTTCGCATTAGGGTTCTGGTTTTAGCTGTTAGGGTGAGGGTAGTTGGGGTTCGCATTACTGTTCTGGTTTTAGCTGTTAGGGTGAGGGTAGTTGGAGTTCGCATTACGGTTCTGGTTTTAGCTGTTAGGGTGAGGGTAGTTGGGGTTCGCATTACGGTTCTGGTTTTAGCTGTTAGGGTGAGGGTAGTTGGAGTTCGCATTAAGGTTCTGGTTTTAGCTGTTAGGGTGAGGGTAGTTGGGGTTCGCATTACGGTTCTGGTTTTAGCTGTTAGGGTGAGGGTAGTTGGAGTTCGCATTACGGTTCTGGTTTTAGCTGTTAGTGTGAGGGTAGTTGGGGTTCGCATTACGGTTCTGGTTTTAGCTGTTAGGGTGAGGGTAGTTGGAGTTCGCATTACGGTTCTGGTTTTAGCTGTTAGGTTGAGGGTAGTTGGGGTTCGCATTACGGTTCTGGTTTTAGCTGTTAGGGTGAGGGTAGTTGGGGTTCGCATTACGGTTCTGGTTTTAGCTGTTAGGTTGAGGGTAGTTGGGGTTCACATTACGGTTCTGGTTTTAGCTGTTAGGTTGAGGGTAGTTGGAGTTCGCATTACGGTTCTGGTTTTAGCTGTTAGGGTGAGGGTAGTTGGGGTTCGCATTACGGTTCTGGTTTTAGCTGTTAGGGTGAGGGTAGTTGGGGTTCGCATTACAGTTCTGGTTTTAGCTGTTAGGGTGAGGGTAGTTGGGGTTCGCATTAAGGTTCTGGTTTTAGCTGTTAGGGTGAGGGTAGTTGGGGTTCGCATTAGGGTTCTGGTTTTAGCTGTTAGGGTGAGGGTAGTTGGGGTTCGCATTATGGTTCTGGTTTTAGCTGTGAGGGTGAGGGTAGTTGGAATTCGCATTACGGTTCTGGTTTTAGCTGTTAGGGTGAGTGTAGTTGTGGTTCGCATTACGGTTCTGGTTTTAGCTGTTAGGGTGAGGGTAGTTGGGGTTCGCATTACGGTTCTGGTTTTAGCTGTTAGGGTGAGGGTAGTTGTGGTTCGCATTAGGGTTCTGGTTTTAGCTGTTAGGGTGAGGGTAGTTGTGGTTCGCATTAGGGTTCTGGTTTTAGCTGTTAGGGTGAGTGTAGTTGTGGTTCGCATTAAGGTTCTGGTTTTAGCTGTTAGGGTGAGGGTAGTTGTGGTTCGCATTACGGTTCTGGTTTTAGCTGTTAGGGTGAGGGTAGTTGTGGTTCGCATTACGGTTCTGGTTTTAGCTGTTAGGGTGAGGGTAGTTGGGGTTCGCATGAGGGTTCTGGTTTTAGCTGTAAGGGTGAGGGTAGTTGTGGTTCGCATTAGGGTTCTGGTTTTAGCTGTTAGGGTGAGGGTAGTTGGGGTTTGCATTACGGTTCTGGTTTTAGCTGTTAGGGTGAGGGTAGTTGGGGTTCGCATTACGGTTCTGGTTTTACCTGTTAGGGTGAGGGTAGTTGTGGTTCGCATTACAGTTCTGGTTTTAGCTGTTAGGGTGAGGGTAGTTGTGGTTCGCATTACGGTTCTGGTTTTAGCTGTTAGGGTGAGGGTAGTTGGGGTTCGCATTAGGGTTCTGGTTTTAGCTGTTAGGGTGAGGGTAGTTGTGGTTCGCATTACGGTTCTGGTTTTACCTGTTAGGGTGAGGGTAGTTGGGGTTCGCCTTACGGTTCTGTTTTTAGCTGTTAGGGTGAGTGTAGTTGTGGTTCGCATTATGGTTCTGGTTTTAGCTGTTAGGGTGAGGGTAGTTGTGGTTCGCATTACGGTTCTGGTTTTAGCTGTTAGGGTGAGGGTAGTTGTGGTTCGCATTACGGTTCTGGTTTTAGCTGTTAGGGTGAGGGTAGTTGTGGTTCGCATTACGGTTCTGGTTTTAGCTGTTAGGGTGAGGGTAGTTGTGGTTCGCATTACGGTTCTGCTTTTAGCTGTTAGGGTTAGGGTAGTTGTGGTTCGCGTTATGGTTCTGTTTTTAGCTGTTAGGGTGAGGGTAGTTGTGGTTCACATTACGGTTCTGTTTTTAGCTGTTAGGGTGAGGGTAGTTGTGGTTCGCATTACGGTTCTGTTTTTAGCTGTTAGGGTGAGGGTAGTTGTGGTTCGCATTACGGTTCTGGTTTTAGCTGTTAGGGTGAGGGTAGTTGGGGTTCGCATTACGGTTCTGGTTTTACCTGTTAGGTTGAGGATAGTTTGGGGTTCGCATTACGGTTCTGGTTTTACCTGTTAGGTTGAGGGTAGTTTGGGTTTGCATTACGGTTCTGGTTTTAGCTGTTAGGGTGAGGGTAGTTGTGGTTCGCATTACGGTTCTGGTTTTAGCTGTTAGGGTGAGGGTAGTTGGGGTTCGCATTACGGTTCTGGTTTTAGCTGTTAGAGTGAGAGTAGTTGGGGTTCGTATTACGGTTCTGGTTTTAGCTGTTAGGGTGAGGGCAGTTGGGGTTAGCATTACGGTTCTGGTTTTAGCTGTTAGGGTGAGGGTAGTTGTGGTTCGCATTACGGTTCTGTTTTTAGCTGTTAGGGTGAGGGTAGTTGTGGTTCGCATTACGGTTCTGGTTTTAGCTGTTAGGGTGAGGGTAGTTGGGGTTTGCATTACGGTTCTGGTTTTACCTGTTAGGTTGAGGATAGTTTGGGGTTCGCATTACGGTTCTGGTTTTACCTGTTAGGTTGAGGGTAGTTTGGGTTTGCATTACGGTTCTGGTTTTAGCTGTTAGGGTGAGGGTAGTTGTGGTTCGCATTACGGTTCTGGTTTTAGCTGTTAGGGTGAGGGTAGTTGGGGTTCGCATTACGGTTCTGGTTTTAGCTGTTAGAGTGAGAGTAGTTGGGGTTCGTATTACGGTTCTGGTTTTAGCTGTTAGGGTGAGGGCAGTTGGGGTTAGCATTACGGTTCTGGTTTTAGCTGTTAGGGTGAGGGTAGTTGTGGTTCGCATTACGGTTTTGGTTTTAGCTGTTAGGGTGAGGGTAGTTGTGGTTCGCATTTCGGTTCTGGTTTTAGCTGTTAGGGTGAGGGTAGTTGTGGTTCGCATTACGGTTCTGGTTTTAGCTGTTAGGGTGAGGGCAGTTGGGGTTAGCATTACGGTTCTGGTTTTAGCTGTTAGGGTGAGGGTAGTTGTGGTTCGCATTACGGTTTTGGTTTTAGCTGTTAGGGTGAGGGTAGTTGTGGTTCGCATTACGGTTCTGTTTTTAGCTGTTAGGGTGAGGGTAGTTGTGGTTCGCATTACGGTTCTGGTTTTAGCTGTTAGGGTGAGGGTAGTTGGGGTTCGCATTACGGTTCTGGTTTTACCTGTTAGGTTGAGGATAGTTTGGGGTTCGCATTACGGTTCTGGTTTTACCTGTTAGGTTGAGGGTAGTTTGGGTTTGCATTACGGTTCTGGTTTTAGCTGTTAGGGTGAGGGTAGTTGTGGTTCGCATTACGGTTCTGGTTTTAGCTGTTAGGGTGAGGGTAGTTGGGGTTCGCATTACGGTTCTGGTTTTAGCTGTTAGAGTGAGAGTAGATGGGGTTCGTATTACGGTTCTGGTTTTAGCTGTTAGGGTGAGGGCAGTTGGGGTTAGCATTACGGTTCTGGTTTTAGCTGTTAGGGTGAGGGTAGTTGTGGTTCGCATTACGGTTTTGGTTTTAGCTGTTAGGGTGAGGGTAGTTGTGGTTCGCATTACGGTTCTGGTTTTAGCTGTTAGGGTGAGGGTAGTTGTGGTTCGCATTACGGTTCTGGTTTTAGCTGTTAGGGTGAGGGTAGTTTGGGTTTGCATTGCGGTTCTGGTTTTAGCTGTTCGGGTGAGAGTAGTTGTGGTTCGCATTACGGTTCTGGTTTTAGCTGTAAGGGTGAGTGTATTTGGGGTTCGCATTACGGTTCTGGTTTTAGCTGTTAGGTTGAAGGTAGTTGGGGTTCGCATTACGGTTCTGGTTTTAGCTGTTAGGGTGAGTGTAGTTGGGGTTCGCATTACGGTTCTGGTTTTAGCTGTTAGGTTGAGGGTAGTTGGGGTTCGCATTACGGTTCTGGTTTTAGGTGTTAGGGTGAGGGTAGTTGGGGTGCGCATTACGGTTCTGGTTTTAGGTGTTGGGTTGAGGGTAGTTGGGGTTCGCATTAGGGTTCTGGTTTTAGCTGTTAGGGTTAGGGTAGTTGGGGTTCGCATGAGGGTTCTGGTTTTAGCTGTTAGGGTGAGGGAAGTTGGGGTTCGCATTTTTTTTTTTTTTTTTTGTGTACTGAAAGCGAGGCTCGTGAAAGAGCTTACATTTATTTCACAAACAAATCAACCAGACAAACAAAATATACAAAAAGAGGGAGCGGAAGACAAGATGGGGAGAGAAGGGGAAGCACACAACCACAACATTTGAGAGCAGGGAGAAGTGTGGGAGGGAGAGGGCTTGGGGGCAGGAGGCGTGGGAAGGGGAGGGGGGGGTGGCGGGGAGAGGTATAAAACACAATGGGACAGAAATTAGCGGGGGTAGAAAAGATCAAGGTTTTGGATGGGGGAGGATAAGAGATGGTGGTGAACAGCTGTTTTATAGACCTGGAGGATGGAGTGGGATTGAAGAGAGTGAGGGAGTTTGTTCCAGACGTGGGAGAAAAGAGGAATGAAGGAGTGAAGGTGAGCAGAAAGTCTTGATTTTGGCAGTTTAACCATAAGAGGGTTGCAGGCAGATCTAGTGCGACCTGTAGGAATATTTGGGGGACAGAGCCCAGAGAGAGCTGGGGGGGCAAGGCCAGAGAGGAGTCGGTAGAAGACGGAAAGACCACCAACCTGCCTGCGGTGAGTGAGTGAAAGGCCCTTGGAGTTAGCTTCATCGCGGGAGATTCCAATTATTCTGAACGCTTTGGTTTCAACAGCGTGAAGACGAGCTAGGTGTGAGGCAGGAGCACCATACCAGAGGGGAGAGCAGTATTCCATAGAGCTGCGGATGAAAGCCTTGTATGTGGTGAGGAGCTCAGGTGTGCCAAGGAAGGACTTCGCACGACGGAGGATGCCCAGTCGGCGACTGGCTTTGGAGGCCAGATTTGAAATGTGGTTTTCCCAGGAAAGATCATGGCAAATAGTGAGACCCAAAAGCTTGAGTGACAGAACTTCTTGGAGAGGATTATTCAGAAAGTGGATGGGAGGGTTTTCCAGTCGGTCTTTTCGGAGAGACATCGTAAGAGTGTGGGATTTATCAGGATTGAAAGACATGTTCCATTTGTTTGCCCAGTCTGTGATTTTGTCCAGGTCTGCAGAGAGTGAGGAGGCTGCAGACTGCCGATCTGAGGGATGAGGAATGGAGCGACAGAGAGTAGAGTCGTCAGCAAAGAGATAGAGAGGATTTTCAAGAGAGTCAGAGAGATCATTGATGAAGACCAGAAAAAGCACAGGGCCCAGAACACTACCTTGGGGAACTCCAGCCTGAACAGGAAGAGGAGATGAGAGAAACCCATTCAGGGCCACACGTTGACTACGACCAGAGAGGAAGTCCGCCAGCCATGCATGGAGATTTCCATGGATACCAAAGTAGGAGGGTTTGGTGAGCAGAGCAGGGTGCCAGACCGTATCGAAGGCACGTGAAATGTCAAGGGAGACAGCTCTAATTTCCTGTTTGGCGTTGAGGACCTCCATCCATTGTTGAGAAAGCAGAAGCAGCATGTCCAGAGTAGCGTGACCAGGTCTGAAACCAAATTGATGATCAGAGATCAAGCCAGTGGAGAAGAGGAAAGATTTCATATCTGAAGCAATGATGGATTCCATTACTTTGCTGATAATTGGGAGAAGGCTGATTGGTCTGTAGTTGCTGGGATCTGTTTTTGCACCTTTTTTGTGCAAAGCGGTGATGTTGGCTGATTTCTAAGCAGATGGCAGATGACCTTGAGCAAAAGAGAGGGTGAAGAGAACAGAAAGAGGGAGTGAAAGAGCGGAAGAACATGATTTTAGGACCCGTGGGCTGATGCCGTCAGGACCAGTTGCAGAATCAGAGTCGAGGGTTGACAGAAACTTTTCCACCTTGTCAGGAGGAAAGGACACAGAGTCCAGGAGCAGCTGGGTACGACTGGGTACGGTGGGTACAGAGAGGGATGGGTTTGGGACACAAGATTTAGAGGCAAACACAGAGTTGAGGCATTCAGCTTTTTCACGTGCGGAGTCAGCCGTTAAGCCGTTTGAGGTGAGGGAGGGGATGGAGGGGGAACAAACACCAGAAACAGATTTGACCAGACGCCACCAGGATTTGGAAGAGGGAGACAGATAAGAGAGTTCGGTCTTGAGAACGGTGAGATATTGTTTCCTGGCTCTCCTGAGGGTGGACACACACTTGTTTCGGGCTTTGTGAAAGGAACTGGTTTTAGCTGTTAGGGTGAGGGTAGTTGGGGTTCCCATTACGGTTCTGGTTTTAGCTGTTAGGGTGAGGGTAGTTGGGGTTCGCATTACGGTTCTGGTTTTAGCTGTTAGGGTGAGGGTAGTTGGGGTTTGCATTACGGTTCTGGTTTTAGCTGTTAGGGTGAGGGTAGTTGGGGTTCGCATTACGGTTCTGGTTTTAGCTGTTAGGTTGAGGGTAGTTGGGGTTCACATTAGGGTTCTGGTTTTAGCTGTTAGGGTGAGGGTAGTTGGGGTTCGCATTACGGTTCTGGTTTTAGCTGTTAGGGTGAGGGTAGTTGGGGTTCGCATTACGGTTCTGGTTTTAGCTGTTAGGGTGAGGGTAGTTGGGGTTCGCATTACGGCCCTGGTTTTAGCTGTTAGGTTGAGGGTAGTTGGGGTTCGCATTAGGGTTCTGGTTTTAGCTGTTAGGGTGAGGGTCGTTGGGGTTCGCAATCCGGTTCTGGTTTTAGCTGTTAGGGTGAGGGTAGATGGGGTTCGCATTACGGTTCTGGTTTTAGCTGTTAGGGTGAGGGTAGTTGGGGTTCGCATTACGGTTCTGGTTTTAGCTGTTAGGGTGAGGGTAGATGGGGTTCGCATTACGGTTCTGGTTTTAGCTGTTAGGGTGAGGGTGGTTTGGGTTCGCATTACGGTTCTGGTTTTAGCTGTTAGGGTGAGGGTAGTTGGGGTTCGCATTACGGTTCTGGTTTTAGCTGTTAGGGTGAGGGTAGTTGGGGTTCGCATTACGGTTCTGGTTTTAGCTGTTAGGGTGAGGGTAGTTCGGGTTCGCATTACGGTTCTGGTTTTAGCTGTTAGGGTAAGGGTTTTTGGGCTTCGCATTAGGGTTCTGGTTTTAGCTGTTAGGGTGAGGGTAGTTGGGGTTCGCATTATGGTTCTGGTTTTAGCTGTTAGGGTGAGGGTAGTTGGGGTTCGCATTCGGGTTCTGGTTTTACCTGTTAGGGTGAGGGTAGTTGGGGTTCGCATTACGGTTCTGGTTTTACCTGTTAGGGTGAGGGTGGTTTGGGTTCACATTACGGTTCTGGTTTTAGCTGTTAGGGTAAGGGATGATAGGGTTACGGATCTGGTTCTGGTTTTAGCTGTTAGGGTAAGGCTTTTTGGGGTTCGCATTAGGGTTCTGGTTTTAGCTGTTAGGGTGAGGGTAGTTGGGGTTTGCATTAGGGTTCTGGTTTTAGCTGTTAGGGTGAGGGTAGTTGGGGTTCGCATTACGGTTCTGGTTTTAGCTGTTAGGGTGAGGGTAGTTGGGGTTCGCATTCGGGTTCTGGTTTTACCTGTTAGGGTGAGGGTAGTTGGGGTTCGCATTACGGTTCTGGTTTTACCTGTTAGGGTGAGGGTAGTTGGGGTTCGCATTACGGTTCTGGTTTTACCTGTTAGGGTGAGGGTGGTTTGGGTTCGCATTACGGTTCTGGTTTTACCTGTTAGGGTGAGGGTAGTTGGGGTTCGCATTACGGTTCTGGTTTTACCTGTTAGGGTGAGGGTGGTTTGGGTTCGCATTACGGTTCTGGTTTTACCTGTTAGGGTGAGGGTAGTTGGGGTTCGCATTACGGTTCTGGTTTTACCTGTTAGGGTGAGGGTGGTTTGGGTTCGCATTACGGTTCTGGTTTTAGCTGTTAGGGTGAGGGTAGTTGGGGTTCGCATTACGGTTCTGGTTTTACCTGTTAGGGTGAGGGTGGTTTGGGTTCGCATTACGGTTCTGGTTTTAGCTGTTAGGGTGAGGGTAGTTGGGGTTCGCATTACGGTTCTGGTTTTACCTGTTAGGGTGGGGGTAGTTGGGGTTCGCATTACGGTTCTGGTTTTACCTGTTAGGGTGAGGGTAGTTGGGGTTCGCATTACGGTTCTGGTTTTACCTGTTAGGGTGAGGGTAGTTGGGGTTCGTATTACGGTTCTGGTTTTACCTGTTAGGGTGAGGGTAGTTGGGGTTCGCATTACGGTTCTGGTTTTACCTGTTAGGGTGAGGGTAGTTGGGGTTCGCATTACGGTTCTGGTTTTACCTGTTAGGGTGAGGGTAGTTGGGGTTCGCATTACGGTTCTGGTTTTACCTGTTAGGGTGAGGGTAGTTGGGTTCGCATTACGGTTCTGGTTTTACCTGTTAGGGTGAGGGTAGTTGGGGTTCGCATTACGGTTCTGGTTTTACCTGTTAGGGTGAGGGTAGTTGGGGTTCGCATTACGGTTCTGGTTTTACCTGTTAGGGTGAGGGTAGTTGGGGTTCGCATTACTGTTCTGGTTTTACCTGTTAGGGTGAGGGTAGTTGGGGTTCGCATTACGGTTCTGGTTTTACCTGTTAGGGTGAGGGTGGTTTGGGTTCGCATTACTGTTCTGGTTTTACCTGTTAGGATGAGGGTGGTTTGGGTTCGCATTACGGTTCTGGTTTTAGCTGTTAGGGTGAGGGTAGTTGGGGTTAGCATTAGGGTTCTGGTTTTAGCTGTTAGGGTGAGGGTAGTTGGGGTTCGCATTAGGGTTCTGGTTTTAGCTGTTAGGGTAAGGGTTTTTGGGGTTCGCATTAGGGTTCTGGTTTTAGCTGTTAGGGTGAGGGTAGTTGGGGTTCGCATTACGGTTCTGGTTTTAGCTGTTAGGGTGAGGGTAGTTGGGGTTCGCATTCGGGTTCTGTTTTTACCTGTTAGGGTGAGGGTAGTTGGGGTTCGCATTACGGTTCTGGTTTTACCTGTTAGGGTGAGGGTGGTTTGGGTTCGCATTACGGTTCTGGTTTTAGCTGTTAGGGTAAGGGATGATAGGGTTACGGATCTGGTTCTGGTTTTAGCTGTTAGGGTAAGGCTTTTTGGGGTTCGCATTAGGGTTCTGGTTTTAGCTGTTAGGGTGAGGGTAGTTGGGGTTCGCATTCGGGTTCTGGTTTTACCTGTTAGGGTGAGGGTAGTTGGGGTTCGCATTACGGTTCTGGTTTTACCTGTTAGGGTGAGGGTAGTTGGGGTTCGCATTACGGTTCTGGTTTTACCTGTTAGGGTGAGGGTGGTTTGGGTTCGCATTACGGTTCTGGTTTTACCTGTTAGGGTGAGGGTAGTTGGGGTTCGCATTACGGTTCTGGTTTTACCTGTTAGGGTGAGGGTGGTTTGGGTTCGCATTACGGTTCTGGTTTTAGCTGTTAGGGTGAGGGTAGTTGGGGTTCGCATTACGGTTCTGGTTTTACCTGTTAGGGTGAGGGTAGTTGGGGTTCGCATTACGGTTCTGGTTTTACCTGTTAGGGTGAGGGTGGTTTGGGTTCGCATTACGGTTCTGGTTTTACCTGTTAGGGTGAGGGTAGTTGGGGTTCGCATTACGGTTCTGGTTTTACCTGTTAGGGTGAGGGTGGTTTGGGTTCGCATTACGGTTCTGGTTTTAGCTGTTAGGGTGAGGGTAGTTGGGGTTCGTATTACGGTTCTGGTTTTACCTGTTAGGGTGAGGGTAGTTGGGGGTTCGCATTACGGTTCTGGTTTTACCTGTTAGGGTGAGGGTAGTTGGGGTTCGCATTACGGTTCTGGTTTTACCTGTTAGGGTGAGGGTAGTTTGGGTTCGCATTACGGTTCTGGTTTTACCTGTTAGGGTGAGGGTAGTTGGGTTCGCATTACGGTTCTGGTTTTACCTGTTAGGGTGAGGGTAGTTGGGGTTCGCATTACGGTTCTGGTTTTACCTGTTAGGGTGAGGGTAGTTGGGGTTCGCATTACGGTTCTGGTTTTACCTGTTAGGGTGAGGGTGGTTTGGGTTCGCATTACTGTTCTGGTTTTACCTGTTAGGATGAGGGTGGTTTGGGTTCGCATTACGGTTCTGGTTTTACCTGTTAGGGTGAGGGTGGTTTGGGTTCACATTACGGTTCTGGTTTTACCTGTTAGGGTAAGGGATGATAGGGTTACGGATCTGGTTCTGACTACCTCATACGATCTGTTGGATCTTATAGATTCAGCTGGGTGTGATCTTATGCTGTGCTATTCAATTCTTGTTTCGTATTTGTAATTCAAATGATGAATTGTAACCGGTTTTGCTGGGCCTTATCATCCTCCTCTCCCATAAACCTACTCAGGCTTCATTATGACTCCGTGTGCGTCCAATTTTGACTTCCTTTACCTCTACCTTAAAGGCCTAGCACAGCCATCTCGCATTATTCTCACGATGCTTTTCTCATGTAGATGACACTGGTGAGGAAAGACAGAGCTTGAGGGTGACGTGCACACAACTTAACCTCCTGGGCCCTCGCTGTCACCAAAGCCTGAACACGCGATGTGACACATGGCAGGGCACTGTGAGCAGCAAAGCAACGAAAAGCAGTTCGGGTGCAATGATAGTTATCAGGCCTATGGAAAATGGTTGTTGGGCAATTGCTCTGCGAACTAATTACAGTAAATGCTTCTTTTTTTTTTTTACTTATGCCTTTTTATCCACTTCTCTGCGCTAATGTACTTTGCTGGAATGGTCTCCAGGCTGTGAGAATGGCTGACATATGCAAGTTGGACACTTAGGGTGCATGATGATTTATTTTTGGAATGTGAGGGCAGCAGATCAAATGACTTTTTGTCCAGCGTGCCTGAATGTCTGGAGTGAATTGTCACGTCAGGTTGAGTGTAAAGGATAATTAACCGTAAATGACAGTTGTATAAAATATATACACGAGCAAACACATGAGAAGGCCTGGCCATGTAATGAGAACACCACACTTCAAAGCGCCCAAGTGATTCATTCTCTCGTAGTTTATTAAGACTTGTAAATAATGTTTAACTGAAAGGTTCAAAAGGTGTAACGTAAGAACATACAGGCTCAATATACTCCAGTCCATCTCAATGTGGGCCTTCAAATCAATAATTAGATCGACCTATAAGCTATTGATGTCCTGGAAAAGTCCAAGGCGGAAGCATTTAAATGTGTGTGATCCTGGAGCAGGTTGTCCACTTTTGGAGTTACCGTATGAACACGTAGCCCCATATATCTGTACTGTGTAGATTTGTCTATCGCATTCGAATTTACTTGTAGTTCATGGCTAACGTACTCGGACGTCTCCTAAAGTCTCTGTCCTGTATGTAATAATTACCTACATGCAATAACCCTTTACGAGCTGCAAATATCACTAAAAACCCAAAAAACTTCCTTGTTTTGAATCACAGCATGATGTCTGTGTGCATCCTGGCATTATGACATCACGATATCACATCCGCATGTCATAGAAAAACCCCTTAAAGAAGGGACTTGATGATATATATATATATTTCTAACCACTGAGTGACTGATATAAATTTTCGGTACCTTCTGTGCGGACAAACACACAAACAGACAGACAGACAGATAGACAAACGGACTCAAATGGAATACCCTCTCCTCTGGCGAGGGTAATAAGTGGATGATCTTATTGACCTCATATGGTTATTTACATCCATCCAGTGCTGAGACAACCAATAACTTGTAAATAGGACTCGTGGTTAAGCTTGTAGACTTATGTGCAGGATGAATAAAATTCAAGATACCAGCGCACCTTTACATGCATGAAATGGACGCTGGCAGAAGGCTATTGTGAAAATACCGCCATATAAAAAAGAAAAAAAGGCAGCTATTTATTCTTGTGCTGCTTGAAACAGCTCAACAATGGGAGGTTGTGTATTTCTTTACAGCAAATAAAAAATTATTGGGAGAAATCAAGGCAGCAGTCTCTTGCCTATACACCACCTGGGTTCAAACATTCGTCTGATTGAAAATATTACAAGTACAGATACATTCAAATTACACCGCCCCCATGCCAAATAAATAAATATGATCCTCCAGTGCGTAGCTTTGCCGGGGAGCCTTAGGCGCCCGGCGATACCACCGTGCAGCACATCGAGACGGTATTGGGAGGGATGGGTGTACAATAATTGATTGATTGCATAATTAAAATCAATAAATAGTAATCATAAAATAATTTCTTAATCAATTGGCTAATAGCATACCTCAACTACCAGTTTCATCTGAAGCTGTAACTTTTTGAAAAATTAATTGTCATTCATCGAAAAAATTGATTAATAAATTGATTAATCTATAAATTAATTGACCGATTAATTGATTAATCAATTAGTCAAAAATATCCTGTATAGCTACATCACCTGGTCACTGTCATGTCCGAATATCAGCTTTCTCGCTCAAAAGGTGCCTGCGATATTGCCCAGATGAAAAATAAAAGAAATAAATGATTAAAAACGAAAACTAAATAAATAGTAATCATAAAATAGTCAAATTATTCATCAATTAGCGAATAGAATACCTAAACCACCACTGTTTCATCCGAATCTGTTACTTTCAAAAAATAATTAAGTCATCAAACGAATAATTAAATAATGAATCGATTAATTGATTAATCAATGAATCAAAAATATTCTTTACAGCCAAATCACTTGGTTATTGTCGTGTCCAAATATCAGCTTCCTAGCTCAAAGGATGGCTGAGATATCACCCGGACAAACGGACAAGCAACAAAACAAACAAGAAAGAAACCGGAGTGAAGACAGAATACTCCATTTCAGCGCGCATCATCGCCGGGCCCCCTCCGGTGCCTGGTGATGACATCATGCAGTGCCTGGAGATGGAATTGGAAAGGAGCGGTGTACAATAATTTTCTGGTAGATTTGGATTAATTTGAAGAAACTTTTACAAAATCTTTTTTTCTCTCCGAGGAAAGTTTCCATGTTTCAGGGTGAGAGACAGACAGCATTAGCCTATAGCAGGTACCCACAGAACATCTGCGCAATGTAAAATATGACCAAGTCGTCAACCCCTCCCCCTCCCAAACACCAAGTCCTCAATCTCACCTTCACCAACCCCAAGACCTAAACCTCGCCCTCCCGCTCCAAGTCTTCAACCTCCCGCCAATCACAACTCCTCAACTGGAGTCCCGATATAGTAGGAGTAGTGACATGGTGAGTCCCAGAAATTTCTTATCATGTTGATCATGGGCACCATTTTGTATCCATCAATAGCTCAATGAATGAGCGCATGGTAGCTCATCATTCTTTTTAAATTGACAGGATATTGTGCCATTAGATGTACCAATCGATCAGAGAAATATATAGATTAGTATTCCCAGAGAGGAGCTCTGTGTGAAGGTTGCGGCCTGACATTGTCATCTGGTCAGGTGCAACAAGACAGGTCATCTTAGGGGAATTGTCTGTACCTTGGGAAGAGAACATGGAGGAGGTGCACGAGAGAAAGAGAGGAAAGTACAGTGAGCTGGAGGCAGAGTGTCGGGAGAAGGGTTGGCGAGTTTCTTGTCAGCCATTTGAGGTGGGGTGTAGAGGGTATATTGGCAAATCCTCTTTGCATTTCTTGCTCAGCCTGCAGTGTGTGCGACAACTCAGACATAGGACATATAGACATAGGACAACTCAGAGTAAACGGCGATTTGAACTTGAGATCCCTGCATCACAAGCCAAGTACCAGATGGGAAATCTAAATAGGCCAAACTACCCCAAGTCATCCATGCAAAAAATATACAAGGTGTAGCATAAATTATGAAAGCAGGAATGTCAAAACTATTCATCTGTAGCATAATATTTATTGCAAATTCGTTCCCAATTTCCCTTAAAGCTAGCTGAACAAAAATGAGAAGCCCACTTCCAATCATCTGCAAATTCAATATCTGAGAATATTCAAAGCTATGGAAGTTGATGCTTGAAGGTCCAAATACATTTCTATTATAGGAAAGAGACCAGTGATGGAGAACTTCTTGAGGTTAAAACACTAATCATTCTTTACAACTAGAAAAACAAACAAAGCTAAACCTCAAAATGCTTTCAATAATGTACGCTTAAGCAACGAAGGAGCAAAACAGAATGACAGTTGATGCTGAAGAGCCAACTGCAAATCCAGCCAGAAAAGTGGGATTTTTGATCCTGCTCAATTAGGAGGTGATGACTGATGAAAGAGCCTTTAATGGTCTTTTGATGGAAAGACTCAGTTGCTGAAGAAAGATTGCCTTTTGATACCTACCATGAGGTGAGACGAAATGATGTGAAACCTCAAACACTTTCACAAACCATCTTGGCCAATCAACCGTTTTGGCTCTGGCTACAATGACCTCCTTTGTGGTAGAGAGGCAATGGAAGGGTGGTTAAGTAAGTTATCGTGTGTAACTTTGGGAATATCTCACGAGACATTAAAGGGAGCACTCATGATTTCTGAAACTTCCCCTTAATATCAGAACAGAATTGACTGCTCCTTATTACCTCCCACAGTCTCGTTACCTCCTGCGTAGTAGTTCCTCATAAGGAGGAGGCAATTAGGTACAAACAGGCAGATGCAATTGTTGCCAACCGATGGTTGTTTTTCCGTGCTCTATCCTTTAAATGCTGAACATCAAGCAAGGAAGCAGCACGTTCCATTCTGTTTAAGTATTTGGTACGACTGAGACTCAGCCGTGGTTACGAATGGCTGGCCTCACAGACTCGGAGCGCATTGCATAACCGCATTACACCACCCAGTGTGGTTAAATGATCACATGTGCAGTGGTGTAACTATATAACAAAATAAGGACTGTATTGGTGCTCTTTAGAGCTGTATTGGTGCATCTCAGAGCCTGTGATGGATGCTGTGAAGACAAACAGCTTGAGATGGTTTGGTCATGTGTTGAGGAAGGATGAAAGTGACTGGTTGAGAAGAGTGACGGAAATGAATGTAGAAGGAAGTAGAGGACGGGGAAGACCGAGAAAGACTTGGCTAAAGATGGTGGAAGAAGAAATGCGGGCAAGGTGGTTAACAAGGGGAGATGCAGAAAATAGGGCAAAATGGAGAAGATTGTCATGGGGACCGCAAGGCTAACCCCCGCTCTAGCAGGGAAAATGGCCTTAAAATGCATGTTGTTGTTGTTGTTTGTTGTATTGGTGCTCTTTAGAGGTTATACCCTTACTAGTAAAAATCCCGTCATAAATGACGGGTTGGAACAGTTTATTCGACGGTGCAGCCTCCTGAGCGTGCCAAAGTCTGAAGCCTCGGCCTAGTGTCACGTGTGCTTATATCTTCTTTATTTATTGGACATTATAAAGAAGTAAATGAAAACACATTTTACTCTCTGCGTGTTGCACACCACATTCAGCGGATTTCATCAACCTGCACCTTGTATTCATTGTTATTTAAAAAAAAAAAAACGCTTCTGTACACCGCCCTTAAGGCTCGGTTTGCAAGCCACCGTCTACAATTCCAACAGAAGAGACATAATTACTCTTTTATGGAAAATGTCTTTCGAGTTTGTTTCATCCGCAAAAATAGGGCGTAGTGAACACACATTCTTGTTAAAAGATTGGCCTTTGAAATCGACTATTATGAAGAGGGACAGACAAACACACAAACTGACATTGTGTTTTTTTTTAATGGTCGATGCTTTTAGATGTACGCAGGAGTTTAAGTTTATTTAGTCGCCGAAACATTTCCCCCATTTCTGTATTCTTGCTCGTTATCTTGTACTTGATCATCTCGATGAATCTATCTCATTAGCACATTGTTAATGATGTCCACGAGTTCACAGAGTAGAGTTCAAAGGTAACGTACTCACTTATGAGCAGTCTAATCTGGGTTAATTTGCCGGCACAACTGTAGACTGTGCATCTGTTACTTGGCAGGAAATATGACGCATCAATGAATACACAAACCCAGCAAAAGGGTTATATTAGGGGTTTGGGGTTTGGGGGTGTTGAGCTGGCTAACCTGTCTGCACACATTGTCTGGATATTAAAATCCCACTGTGCCTTTTGAAATTACTAGTAGACTGTTGTGTGTTGTTACCAGTACAGATTCTAAATTCCTGCCTTGGTTTAAGGGAGGGGTAGGTGGAGGTGAGGAGGAGGCACTGCATCACCAGCATACCTTCTCCTCTCCCTCCACCTCCCTTTCACAAGATGTAAACCAGTACCCCTGGTGATGCACATCCAGGAATGGAGAAGCAATATTATGGTTTAAAGTTGAAGAAGCAGGTTAATTTTTTCATGTTAAACATTTTTCTTGGCCCACCACTAATTTATCACTGGGAACAAATAGCATGGTGAGCTTCCTGCACTGCCAGGGTCTATTGTGAGGCCTTCGGATTTGATCTATCCATGTCCATTTCTAACTTTGTCAGATTTTCTACTCCAGTCCATCGAAGACGACTCTCTCTCTGGCCACGTAGCAAAAACGAGTCCACTTGTTAATCGCAGTTCCAAAACTTGAGTGAGGTCTTTATGTTTGCACCATAAGTCCTCCATTAGCAGATGGGGATTTCATTACCTCCACCACCGAAAGTCCATGGAGGTTATGTTTTCACTGTTGTCCGTTTGTTTGTCTGGATCTCAATCGCCTACAGGTCACAATTTTAACCTGATCTTTACGAAGCTTCACCAAAAGGTAGAGTTGTTCATAAGGAAGAAGCCAATTGATTTTGAGGTCAAAACGTCAACATAGGCCCAAGGTCAACAACATCATCAAATTTCTAAAAGCCTCAATTTTCATCCGATCCCCTTGAAATTTGAAGATGATTTGCATACTTGATCATTGAATTCAACCACCAATTATTTTGAGATCAACATAGGCGAAAAGGTCAACATAGGCCAATTTTTTTAGATTGTCAATTTTCATCTGATATACTTGAAATTTGAAGAATATTTGCATATCAGGTCATTTAATTCAACCACCAATTTTTGTTGAGATTAACATCGTCCAATAGGTCAACATAGGCCAAAGATCAACAGCTTAGGTGAAGTTTTTAAAATCCTCAATTTTCATCCGATGGACTTTAAATTTGAACAGGATTTGCATATTAGGTCACTGAATTAAACCACCAATTATTTTGAGATCAACAAAGGCAAAAAGGTCAACATAGGCCAAATTTTTTTAATTGTCAATTTTCATCTGATATATTTGAAATTTGAAGATGATTTGCATATCAGGTCAATTAATTCAACCACCAATTATTTTGAGATCAACATAGGCGAAAAGGTCAACATAGGCCAAATTTTTAAAATTGGAAATTTTCATCTGATATACTTGAAATTTGAAGATGATTTGCATATCAGGTCAATTAATTCAACCACCAATTATTGTTGAGGTCAACATAGTCCAATAGGTCAACATAGGCCAAAGGTCAACAACTTTGGTGAAGTTTCTAAAATCCTCAATTTTCATCCGATGGATTTGAAATTTGAACAGGATTTGCATATCAGATCACTGAATTCAACCACCAATTATTTTTGAGGTCTAAAGGTGGAAAGGTCAACATAGGTGAAATTTCTAAAATCCTCAATTTTGCACCACTCAAACAGCACTTACAACATGCACCACTCAAACAAAAACACATTCATGCAAAACCATACCCACTCCTGGAACACACACACACTCCTGCAACACACACACCCACTCCTGCACCACACACACACACACACACACACACACACACACACACACACACACACACACACACCGTTCACACATGTCCATTTCTCAAACGTGCTGTCACTACCCCTTCAGACTAAAATGAACCACCACCCACAACCTCAACCTACACCGTTCGACGTGCCTCCATAAACTTCCTCCATATCCAAAATGAGCCTTTCAAGGCAACCTGGGCCACTTTGTCACGCATCCTCCTTCTTTCTGTCCCACACACTCCAAGCCGAGCAAGAAATGCAGAAAAGGAATTGCCAATATACCCTCCACACCCCACCTCAAATGGCTGGCACGAAACTCACCAACCCTTCTCCCGGCACTCTGCCTCCAGCTCACTGTACTTTCCTCTATTCCTCTCGTGCACCTCCTCCATGTTCTCTTCCCAAGGAAGTATTGGTGTATATATTTTTTGTCGACAGTGTGTGTGTGTGTGTGTGTGTGTGTGTGTGTGTGTGTGTGTGTGTGTGTGTGTGTGTGTGTGTGTGTGTGTGTGTGTGTATATATATTTGTTTTTAGTAAAACGCTGCATTATTGTGTTCGCCATGGACTGGCAGGATAGCCTAGAGGTATGCGCACTGGGCTCTAAGCTGTCTCACCTGGGTTCGAATCCTGACCCAGGTATAAACTGTCATCCCAGTGTTCCACAGGCAGGGTGATTCCTCAATGTTTGTGCCGCCAATCGGATGGATGTTAAACTCGGCCTCCCATCTAACCAACATTAGTTGGTGGACGTTAAATATCCCATAGGGTGTCATTTGTGAGGAGTAGGTGAGCTATCGCCATCACTGGCCAAATTACAAATACCTACCCTAACCTATAGGGGGCACCGCATCAATAGCACAGCTGTACCCCCACAGCCTTGAGCTGCATACAAAATAAGAATGTTTTGCCATTGGGTAAAGTTTTTGCTTTGATTCGCAGACGCGTTTCGCGCTTTCGCAGTTGCAGCACGAAAAAGATGCATTGTGCTCGCAAGTTGAGGATGCAAATATTTAATTTGAGGAAAAAGGGAAGACCTCCGACTTGGGAGCTTAATCCAGAAACAGCTAAGGTTTTTTTTTTTTCCCGAAAACTCAGCTGCTCCTGCAATACATCTAAATGACAATGCCACTCATGTGATATCGTCTCATTCAATCAACCTGGACAACAGTTTGAGACTGATCATGAGAGAGGTACAATATATAGAGAATACCTTTTGAGGAACAGGTGCAAAGTGCAGGCAGTTACAGCAGATTACCGATACTGATACCGTAGTTAAAATTCAAGTAAATTGCGGATTTTGAAACAGAGCAGGTGCATAAAGGCAGCGGAAATTAAAGGCGCTGTTGTAGTTGAGTAATTGAGCAGAGCGGAAGGAACAGTTCTGCTGGACAAGAGGTCAGCGGAAAAAACGAGTCAGCGGAATTAGTAGTGGTAGGCCTTCGTGAACACTTATGTTGGCACGACCTGACAATGTCAATGATATCAATTATACTCCTTCAACAGGTGTCCCAGGTAGAAGGACGTAATATGGCAAGAACACACACAAAGGTAGTGTGGCTGTGTGCGTGCGCGCGTGCGTGGACGTGACAGACGAAAGCTTTGCGTGCGGCCGAGGCCCGATCTCCTGACACTAATGCCGGTGCTTAACGCAAGTCCGCTGAGTGACAGCGTGCAGTGAGCAGTTGGCCTTAATCAAACATTTTTTGCAGGCGCTTTTATAGATTGCCTGCAGGCGCAAGGCAGGAAGATGAAAGCCCCAAAGACTTTGAATATATTGTATCCTGGAGGAAATTGATTGCAGCCAGTGGGACTGTCAGCGTGCAGGCCTGCCGATCCCTTGATTCCACCAGGTGCTGTCAGGCCTGGAGAGGGAATCATACGGGCGCCGTGTCAACCTGATGGATCGGCTCCTCCGAGGGAGCTCCAAATCGCCGCCATCGCTCGAGTGTTGATGAAACTTTTCAGCTGTGCTACGCCTGCCCTGGCTCCATCTCAAGTGCTCCCCCGAGGGCCTCGGAGATTCCATTTCACACACACGCACATACACGCACATATGCTGCCCCCCAACACCACCTCAGACTTTTCCTGCTGAATTCCCTTCTCTTTGAGCCCACCACATTATTCTTTTGTCCTGGGCCTGCTCGCAGGCCTGGCCCCGCACCGGCTCCCGCTGTCAAGTTCCGACTGTGTTAGATTGCATTCTGTAACTGGAGAACACCCGGGGCTCCATGTGGGGACCTCGCTAAGAGTGAGAGTTAAAATTATCCTTGTATCTGTAATACAGTTTTGCTCTGAGTTTTGGCCTTCCTGACATCTAGCCGAGGTTCTAACCGGCCCACAAACCGCTGCGCTCCATCCCTGCCTTCTGTTATTAGGACTTCATTTGCTTTCTGCCTAACTCCAGACTCTATCGCTGTCACTTCCTGCACATGTGTGCGTTGCAAAGTGCTTTCATCTGCCGGTAATGTCTCGGTGGCTAGCCTTCGCCTCCCCGTAAATCTTGTCAGCGCAGTGCCACGTCTCATTCGCGCTGAAGCGTTAGCACCCCGCGTTATGCGCCCTGAAAGGAAATGAAATCATGTCGAGTGCAGTTCAATCCATCCCTCCTGAGCCGGGCCTGTAATATTTCTCCCATTTTCCACTGCGTGCTTGCCGATTGAGTTCCACGACTCCGTGCCTTTCTGATGAGCCACTCCTGACACGGCGCTTGCGAATCGAGAATAAGCGAGACCGCCGCTATATTCCATGAGCCTATTTGCCAAATAAACACTTTACGCAGACAAGAACTTGTAAACGTGCCCACAGAGCGCAAGCTTGCCTCTTCCCCCCTGTCCGGCTCCCTCTCGTCCGCCATTTTGTCACAACTGAACTCCGTTAGGCTACGGAGAGATACGTGTGGAGCAAGGGAGTCATGGCATTTCTCCCCCACGGTTTATGCCTTGGCAGCAGCACTCTGGGTTGCTCTGTTTCTCATCTCAGGCCTGTTTAATGTCACCGGCTGACAGAAAGAGAGAAAGTGAAAAAAACCTCAGAAGAAACACGAGTTTTAGGCCATGGAGGAGACAGGGCTAGTGGCCTGTCAGGATGATGGATAATCAGAATATTATAGCAATATGACCGTTCGTTCCATTGCCGCGGAGAGATGATGGCTCCCAAATTGAATGCCTTTGGAGTGGACTGCGAGTTCCCAGACCGCACCGCCATTGCTAACCAACCCTGCGGCGCACGTCCTTCTTTTCAAACTCCAGGAGTGAAGCTCCCGTTGTTTGTTATGACGCCCCGGCTAAAAACATTTTGGCGGCAAGGCAAGGTGTGCTGTCTACTTGGCTATCGCCTCTCCACAGACACAGGTCAAGCTTTGCCGTTTGATGCCGTGGCGGCTTTAAATTAAACTCCCAGAAATTCCTTGCCTCTGCCGCCATGTGCTGCCTGAGGCCTGGGTGCGATGCTATCAGAGGATTGTGTCTGGCAGGTTTGGTGGCCTGGTTGTTTTACTTTATAATATTCATCCTTTACTCCCCTCCTTCCTTATACGAACTCTGTAGAACAGAAAGCAGGTGGCAACGATTTCAATTGAACGGACAAGGAGAAAGAACAGATACGACCACGGAGTGTATTTCTCAAGCTGAAAAGAGATGATGAGAGGCCCAGTTAAGGCTTGTCAAATAAGGTATGATTTCACCAGTTGAGACATGAAACTGAGACAAAGATTTGATAAAACAAGAAGAACCTATGCCGACGTGCTTTTGAGAAAGTATAATATCCTGTGCATTGGATAAGATAACCAGCTTGATGCACTTTTCACAAAATGTGAGTTTAGGATACTGTTTGCCACATTGTGCCAAGATGGCATTCAGCTGACCGCCTGGCATCCCCGCTGCCTATCCTCCTCAGCCACGCGTAACGGCACTGCCCAAGGGCCTCTGCCCTTAAACATTTAATGGAAAATAATATATATAAAAAATATAAGGCCTGTGCCACAGGCCTAATAGCGCCCTGTCAGAACAAGTGACAGTTTCCCTGTCAACATTCTGAGGAACCATGAGGACGGCCAGTACAACCTGCTTGTCAGACGCCAGGCCGGAGATACTCTACTAGGGAGTCATAATACAACAAGAGCAATGCAGCTATTGGTTATTTCATCGAGTTTGTTTATATTCATATTGGAATGCTCTATATGTGTACAACTGTATATTATATATGTATGTATGTATATAGCATGCAGCAGCTACACCTGGATGCATAGTCATGTAGTTTATATATATATATATATATCAACACACTACATGACCAAAAGTATGTGGACACCCGAACATCGAACATCTCATTCCAAAATCATGGGCATTAATACAGAGTTGGTCCCACCTTTGCTGCTATAACAGCCTCCACTCTTCTGGGAAGGCTTTCCACTAGTTGGAACATTGCTGCGGGGATTTGCTTCCATTCATCCACAACAGCATTAGTGAGGTTGGGAACTGATGTTGGGCGATTAGGCCTGGCTCACAGTCGGCGTTCCAATTCATCCCAAAGATGTTCAATGTGGTTGAGGTCAGGGCTCTGTGCAGGCCAGTCAAGTTATTCCACACCGATCTCGACAACCCATTTCTGTAGGACCACACTTTGTGCATGGGGGCATTGTCATGCTGAAACAGGAAATGGCCTCCCCAAACTGTTGCCACAAAATTGGAAGCACACAATCATCTAGAATGTCATTGTATGCTGTCGCATTAAGATTTCCCTTCACTGGAACTATGGGGCCCAGCCTGAACCATTAAAAACAGCCCCAGACCATTATCCCTTCTCCACCAAACTTTACAGTTGGCACTATGTATTCAGGCAGGTAGCGTTCTCCTGGCATCTGCCAAACCGAGATTCGTCCATCTGACTGCCAGATGGTGAAGCGTGATTCATCACTCCAGAGAACGCGTTTCCACTGCTCCATAGTCCAATGGCAGCGAGCTTTACACCACTCCAGCTGACGCTTGGCAATGCGCATGGTGATCTTGGGCTTGTGTGCGGCTGCTCGGCCATGGAAACCCATTTCATGAAGCTCCTGACGAACAGTTGTTGTGCTGACGTTGCTTACAGAGGCAGTTTGGAACTCGGTAGTGAGTGTTGCAACCAAGGACAGACGATTTTTACGCACTACACGCTTCAGCACTCGGCAGTCCCGTTCTGTGACCTTGTGTGGCCTACCACTTTGCAACTGAGCTGTTGTTGCTCCTAGACGTTTCCACTTCACAATAACAGCACTTACAGTTTACCGGGGTGTCCCGCCCCAGCAGGGCAGAAATTTGAGGAACTGACTTGTTGGAAAGATGGCGTCTTATGACGGGCCATGTTGCAAGTCACTGAGCTCCTCAGTAGGGCCACATACAGATATACATATATATATATATATATATATATATATATATATATATATATATATATATATATATTAGGGTGGTCTCCAAATGAATGGGAAAAATTAAATTCATAAACACATTATGACCACCCTGCCATGTTTTTAGATGGACTTAAAGAAGTTAACATACAAAATTTCAGCAAAATGGGTTAATATTTAGAGGTGCCACAAGTGGCCACTAGTAAGGTGAGGATTGGTCCCGGGTAGACCAATGTGAAGAACTTCTCGAAACCTCAAAACAGCTCCAGTTCCTGAGGCAACAAGCAAGTGACGTGAAAAACGACAGACAGGAGGGGAATAAAGGACAATAGAAGGTTCCCCAGATGGGTGAATCATAGCACACTATGGATTAAGGCCAATAAGGTGACACACGCACGATGCAGTGAGTACACACATAAAGCTTTTTTAGTTGAACAAAAGTGGTTAATTTGATGCATCGTTTGTATTAACATTAAATAACAAATACACTATAGTGTATTGTATACTGTTGTGAGCTCAATCTGCAATGGCTTTGTGGCACCTCTAAACGTTGTCCAATCTATACCAAATTTTGTATTCCAACTTCTTTCAGACTATGTAAAGAAATGGAAAGGTGGGTGCAATAAAATCTTCAACTTCATTTTTCGGGACCACTAAATTATATATATATATATATATATATATATATATATATATATATATATATATATATATATATATATATATATATATATATACAGTATATATATATATATATATATACAGTATATATATATATATATATATATATAATTATATATATATATATATATATATATATATATATATATATATATATATATATAATTATATATATACATATATATATATATAATTATATATATACATATATATATATATAATTATATATATATATATATATATATAATTATATATATACATATATATATATATATATATAATTATATATATACATATATATATATATATATATATAATTATATATATACATATATATATATATAAATATATATATATATATATATATATATATATATATATATATATATATATATATATATATATATATATATATATATATATATATATATATGCAGTTGCTAGGTGTAGTGGTGTGTATGTCGCTGAACTGTAGGGAATTTTAATAGCCAAAGCCCGAGTCGGTGACGTATGGTTGCGGCCTATGTGTTTAAAAATTATATAGAAGCAATGTGTGTGTGTATAATATAAATATATACACACACATCCATTTATTTCTTTGTTTACGAGTCCAGGATTGATGTAGACATTTTATACAAGAAAATCAACAAATACAGGGAAGTTTCTGAAACCACTTTCCTCAAGACACATGATGTTCCATCGATGTGGTCACACCTTGGTGCCATCTGTGATTTACAGGACGTGTCTTCATCCTGTGTAAAGCTAATGCCACCCAGATGTTGTCCGAGTGATCCAAAGCGATGAAAATCACAAGGTGACAAATCTGAACTGTATGGGGGATGATTTAGAACTTCCCAATCGATTCCTGCCTCAGTACTCGTGATTGCATTTACTCTGTGAGGACGAACATTATTGTGCAGTAAGGTGACACTCAGATACAGTCGACCTAGCCATCACTAGGGTATTGCTTGTCCCACTTCATTTTGTAACAAATCATTGGATTAATGCGCATTGATGGTTTTCCCACGTTAAAGAAATGCCATATTAATTAAACCGTTAAGGTCCCAAAACATAACTGTCACAAGCTTTCCAACTGATTGTGTGAACCATTATTTATTTATTTTTGGTGGTGGAATGAATGAATGAATGAATGAATGAAATGAATGAAGGAAAATGACTGTGGAGACCAAGAATAATCACAACCTCTACTGGAACACTGACTGGTGCGAAATGATCAAGTTGGGACTCATCATGCATCACAGTCTTCAACAAATCATTTCCTTCTTCTGGTTGTGTTCCAGGAGCTCAGACACAATGGCCCTAACCCTAGCCCTAACAACTCCAACAACTAACCCTAACCCTAACCCTAACAACTAACCCTAACATCCCTAACCCTAACAACCCTAACCTTAACCCTAACAACCCTAACCCTAACAACTAACCCTAACAACCCTAATTCTAACCCTAACCCTAACCCTAACTCTAACAACTAACCCTAACAACCCTAATTCTAACCCTAACCCTAACCCTAACCCTAACAATCCTAACCCTAACAACTCTAACCCTAACAACTAACCCTAACAACCCTAATCCTAACCCTAACAACCCTAACCCTGACTGACACTTCATTTCCAATGGTTCGTAGTCTTGGGATCAAACGTGAGTTACTTTGGTGCCAACTAACCTTATTGGATGTCAAGGAAGAACGAATTATCATTTCCACATTTCCAACACTGACATCCATTTCCTCTGCGATTTTACATATTAATTGGGTGATTCTCCAAAATTTGCTGATGAACACATTTAATATTTGCCTGAGTGATCACTGGTGGTTGAATGTGAGAATGCTCGAGATCTCTTTCCATTCACGGCCATTTAAAAAAACTCGCTGCGTCGTTTAAATTCACATCGATGTACGTGAAAGACAAACATTACCAAATTGTCGAGATAGTCTGATGCAAATGTCATCTTGTTGGATGCTCTTCTTCACAAGGAACGAACTGTTACCCTTCTGTTGTGCAGAACACAACATGAATGATGGGCGCCATCTTGGTTTTACCCAGAATATCGGAATCTTCTGCAATGAAGCTGAGGCTATCGGCCTACGAATTTCCCACCGCAGACTGGTTGGTGGTCTCTCTGTCTTCTACCATTATATTTTCTACCCTCGTTAACCTCACCTAAATCCCCCCTCCTTCCAAATTGCTAGTTTTCTCTGCTGAGAGTTTTTTTTTTTTGTTGTTGTTGTTGTATACAAGATCGAGGCTCGTGAAAGAGCTAACATTAATCACACAGAAAGTCAAACCGACACATAAAACATATAACATGGGGAGTGGTACACAAGATGGGGAGAGAGGGGGAAGGACACAAACACAACATTTGAGAGCAGGGACATCGGGAGAAATGTGGGAGGGGGAGGGCTTGGGGGGAGGTGGGAGAGGTATAAAACATATGAACACTGCAAGGACTTCCAGGAAAGAAGTTGGAATTTCAAAAAAAGTGTATCTGGGGTGAATTAGCGGGGGTAGAAAAGATCAAGGTTTTGGATGGGGGAAGATAAGAGATGGTGGTGAACAGCTGTTTTAAAGACCTGGAGGGAGGAGGGAGATTGAAGGGAGTGGGGCAGTTTGTTCCAGAGGCGGGAGAAAAGGGGAATGAAGGAGTGAAGGTGAGCAGAGAGCCGAGATTTCGGCAGTTTAACCATCAGAGGGTTGCTGGCAGATCTTGTGCGACCTGAGGAATATTTGGGGGACAGAGCACAGAGAGAGCTGGGGGAGCAAGGCCGGAGAGGAGTCGGTAGAAGACAGAAAGACCACCAACCTGCCTGCGGTGAGTGAGTGAAAGGCCCTCGGAGATAGCTTCATCGCGGGAGATTCCAATGATTCTGAAATCTTTGGCTTCAACAGCATGAAGCCGCGCTAGGTGTGAGGCAGGAGCACCAGCCCAGAGGGGAGAGCAGTATTCCATTGATCTGCGGATGAAAGCCTTGTATGTGGTGAGGAGCCCAGGTGTGCCAAGGAAGGACTTCGCACGACGGTGGATGCCCAGTCGGCGACTGGCTTTGGAGGCCAGCTTGGAAATGTGGTTTTCCACAAGAAAGATCATGGCAGATAGTGAGACCCAAAAGCTTGAGCGACAGAACTTATTGGAGAGGATTGTTGAGAAAGTAGATGGGAGGGTTTTCCAGTCGGTCTTTTCGGAGAGACACAGTAAGAGTGTGAGGTTTGTCAGGATTGAAAGACATGTTACACTTGACCTCCTGCATCCTCATTCCTCCCCACACCCATTGTTTGTCCATGTCTCCCACTATATTGGCCTTCTATTCTGCTGTTTGTGTCCCCCATCTCTGTCTATTGCTCCTTTTATCCTGTCACTTCCTTATCCGTTCAGGGTACTAGCTTTTCCATGAGCCTCGACTATGTATCCAAAAACAATGCTTTGACCATCATTGATGTCAGTTCCTAAACTGTTATTTTTACACGTTCTGCAACAAAAATAACTCCACGTCAACCTTGAACCGCCCTGGTATGTATACCGGAATAAGTGCCATGATGCAGAAATGTCACATCATGAGTGAACAGGTGCCAGGTGGAAAACACAGACACAAACAGACATGGTAGGACAGGCGGAAAGAACTCGACAGAGGGCGAGACGAAGTACAAAAGAAAGCCACAAGCTGCCTAGCAACAACAAAAAATGATGTCTAAAAAGTGGATTGCATTTGACGGACGAGCGACAGACAAAGTGAAGGGTATCCGAGGTGGAGCGTGGCCTCCGTGGCAGGATTTATACCTACGATGAGCCCAAGGCCTAGCACGCAGCTATGAAAACACTTCGGCAATGTGCGCACATCGGGACCAGGTATATATAATAGCCGCAGCTTGAAGCGGTTTGGCAGCCACCTGGGCTGAGGCCTGGAGGTGAGCGGGCCGCCTGGTTCGCGTTAGAGCGAGTTGTTGTAAGTTAACTGCAGACCATTAATAGTCTTCTTGACGAATGGCTTCGGTTGGAGTGTCAGAAACACCCAGGGCTACAGCTGAGATCAGCTGAATTCTTATCTGGCCATCCAGCCATAAATATCAATCTCCTTGACAGACCTATTCATCCCTTTGGCCAAGAAATAATTTGATATACAACGCCCCCCTAAAAAAGGCCACCTGGATGTAATTACGTATAAATAGCCGAATGATATAGAGAACCACATGTGCCTGTAATAAAATGTGATCTGTTTGTTATTATATTTTCTTTGAAGAATTTATCATGTTGGACAGAAAGTCCGGGCCAGGCCCATCTAATGACAGACTCATGGAGGCTTTGCCTCGAATGGATTACTACACGTCAGTATGCCATACCGAAATTAAAAGTTTATTGTCTCTGATGCCTCGCTAAATGACATGCCCGGAGCGGCAGGGACCCATTGCCTTTTACCCTTTCTTACCCTTTTTCTGCCCTTCTTGCTCTCAAATTCTGCCTATTCTTCCGTTCTCCGCTTCCGACGCCGCTGTATCCATCCACATTTTGATGCGCCCTCTTCCCTTTTCAATCCACAATTCCCCAGACTTCTTTTCGGCTTCTCTTCCATGTTGTGCATTCCTCACCGCCAGCAAAACCCATAATTCATCTCTTCATCATTCTTCCGCAACCCATTATGCTCCGCCGTTCGTCTGCTTACTATATAACTCTGCCGCGGTGACATACCACTTCAACAGTCATAACATCGTGGAAAGCTTTTCACCATTCACATCCATGAGAGTCAAGGAAGAAAGATTTGTGAAATTGAAGGAGATATTGCCAGACAAAGAAGCAATCCATTTCGCCAGAATGCAATTGCCTATAAATTTGGCACCCGGTGCTGCCATTGGAGGGGAATGCGATGTGGTAACTTTATAAATGCAAGGTGTGCGGTTACCGGTGTAGAGGTACGCTTCAAAAGGCAGTGGTTGAGAGTTGCTAACTCCGCACGCCTCGTACAGCTGGCCCCGTCACATTCTGGTCTTCGGCCTCCTGCCAACTTCAAATATTTTGGACTCGTGTTTTGAAAAGAACCTCCCATGAGGGTCCGGTGAGACAGGCGCATCAGTCATTATATCGCAGGGGCCCATTCAGTAGAGCGCAGACTGCAGCATTTCTAAATTACTCACTCAATTAATCTCTACATCACAGTGTCGCCCATCTGAGCTGGAGAAAGGGGCGCCCATACGAGACGAGCAAAAGCATTACTCAAGCCGTAATGGTCTCTTCAGCATCCATCACGCTCATCTGCTTAAAATACATTAAAACCTCTGGCTGCTCAGATTAAAGGATAGCGTGGGTGACGGGTGAGGGATGCTTGAGAGCTCGCATTTTATCATGAGGAATCCGGCAGACTCGGAGGAGGAGACCTGGCAGATGGGAGGTAGGGAGGGTGGTGCATGGGATGTGATAGGTGGAAATTTCTGGGTATCGTCCTATTTCGCATCAGGCACGTAGATCTCGGCAAGCTTTACTGAAGTAAGTCCAGCTTGGACCAAACAGACCTCATCCAATGAATTTCCTGGGAAAAAAAACCCCCAAAGAGTTTGACATGGAAGGTATAATTGGTTATCTCAGATGTAGCTTGTAAAGTTCAAATACTATATCTGATATTAATGAACCGTTTTGCTCATAATGGTACTTGGAATGAATGCACAAGTGGAACTAGAACGCCACTCAGTAGAGCGCATACTCCCGCCGTGGGTCAAGTTGGAATAGTACGATTTCACAAAAGTTTGAGGGAGTAGTTCAGTGACAACACAAGACAAGACAAGACGGACACTGCACAGATATATATATATTTAGAATATATAGAAGATAATGTTAAAAAAAAACAAGGCAATTTCACTTACATTTTCGGGTTCAGCGTTCAATTCTATATAAGTGAGTGTGTTTTGAGGCATGTGTGACTTCAAATAAAATTGTAAGCCAGAAAAACGTTCGTTTCATTCCTTAGGGATACAACATGTAAAACTGGCCCAAACGTGAAAACAAAACTCGCTCATTTTAGGTCGTACAAGCTAATGCGACCACTCATTCTTCTGGGAAGAATCCCATGCACATGCTTGTCACACTTATAACTCACCTAAGTCTTTATGAGTTGATCAAATACTGACACCGCGATTGACATTCGCTGAGGTAAATGTTGATATCTCTTCTGAGGTTAAAAAAAAACAAAACAGTTTTAAAGCTTTATGCGTATCAAACGATACATTTTATGAAACAGGGAAACCTAATACACACTTTGGTGGTTTTAAAATGACAGAATATGTCTTTATTAGAAAAATAAAAGAACCTTGAAGACGACGCTGCTAATAAAATACACCGCTCTAACGCATAACCACGAGTTTAAACTACATTTACAACAAATATGAAAACTATTTTCATATCACAATGTTAAATATAGAATATATAGAAGATAATGTCAAAAAGAAATGAGCCCTATCTTCCAATGGTAAACAATCTTTCAAAAAATTCCTGGATCCAGAATAATATCCTGAGCTTCACCAAAAACTAATCAATTCTTCCTTATCCCAAGGGCAATCATCCCACCAACTTTCATCCAAATCCGTTCAGAACTTTTCCACACACACACACGGACACGATCGAATGCGTTACTCCCTGGTGGGAGTAGTAAGGAGCGAGTTATCATCACCATACTCAATTGAAGGCAAATATATAAGAGGTCATACATGAATGTAGACCAATCGTTTTCCATATATTAACAGATTAATACCAACCATGATGGTTGAGGTCTCAGTTTTCAGAATGATAGAGCCGTCAGTCACCACCAGATTGGTTGCGTCCGCTGTGGGTTCTCCGGTGGCTGTGGTATCCGATTCTGGACTGGCACATGCGTCCACATTGTAGGTTGTGCCAGTGGGAAGTGGGCTGGGTCTTTCGTTGTTGTCGCTTGGAATAACGCAGCTGGCATAAAATTTCTCTCAAAGTAAAGAGTCCCAGCTCTCAGGATAATTGTCTACTGACTGGTAACCTGTGAGCTGCTCCCAGGTGTCATGGCGGATGGTCACAGTCTTTGAGGCATTTTTGAGGGGGTCCTCATAACGTGTTGGTTGACTACCGTGATGTCATTTGCCTTGTGTCGATCTGCTCGCCATTCAAGACCTGCTTGGGAATGTGTTGGTCATCAATGTAAAGAACATGACCAGCCCCTCTCGCCTGTATCCTATGGAGAATATCTTCCCTGCAGCAGTCCCTAGCTCGGCAAAATACCTCATTGTTTGTGACTTTGTCCTACTAATGGATCTTGATGATGGAACAAAGATGACATTGGTGAAGTTTATCCAAGGCCTTGATGTGGCACCGGCAGAAGACCGATACCATACCACTGCTCCATTCAGCAAGATAGTCAGGCCTGGGCTTTACACACCTCCATTTCTATGTCCTGTTTGATGCCATGCTACTTTAACACTGTCATGGTGACGTTCATATCCAGAACTTGCTTTCCTGATGTGGGCATGCATCTCTTCGTCTGTCATGGCATTGTTGCAAAGCACACTTCCAAGATAGATGAACTTATTTACAACGTTGACAGTCGCGTCATCAACTGTAATGACGGGTGCTTCGAGCGCTTTGCCAGGTGCTGGTTGTACATGATCTGTCTTTGAAATACTGATCCAGAGATGATAATTTCTCGAGGCTTCTGAGACCATGTTGGCCCTCGCCAAGGGATCCTCCTTTGTGTGTGCAACCATACGAGAGCTCGCTAAGGGCCTCTATGACTTTAGTTGAGGCATGTAGTCTTGAAAGGTTGAATAGCTTCACATATCTGAACCTGTTGCTCACACCTAGTGGCATGTTCGAGGTTGCTGCATCAAGCATGGCTGAAAAAAATAGGTTGAAGAGCGTTAGTGCTACAACACACCCCTGCTTGACGACCTCAATTCCCCTTGATGTCTTCCCATCTCATCATCCATGCTAGGATCATCCTGAGACGTTCTGAAATTTAAACGTGTTGTGGATCGTGTCTTGTTTTGTTGTTTCTCTTTCAGTTCCTGGTCGGATGCAAAGTACAAACATCATGTTGGGACATGGCAAGGGTGGTTGAAAGACTCATGCAATGGCCAAGTTGCATTCTTCCCATGCCGGAATGTAGTTTCCCATGGGCCGTGTCCACAGGCTTCTCCGCAAAGGCAACTATGCAGAGCGCATCGGTGCTGGCACTCCCGTCTATCTAGTGGCTGTGCTCGAGCAATTGTCTGCCGAGACCCTGAAGCTTGCTGGCAACGCGATAACAAGAAAACAAGCATCATACCTCGCCATCTGCATCGATGAGGAGTTGAACAAAACTGCTGAGCGGCATGACAATCGCACAAGGCAGTGTACTGCCTAAAATCCAGAGGCCATGCTGCTGCCAAAGAAGAGCGAGGGTAAGTCAATGGCTCGGGCTCACTCAAGGCCTAAGAGCTCTCCCGCTCTCTTAGTCTATTATATATTCTCGTAAGTTGGGGGACATACACCAGTTTGTATGGAGTTACCAGCTTGAATATATACCAGCCAACCAAATTTGAAGGGAAGCTGCCATAGGGTAACATTGTGATTTCTAGCAGGATCCCGTATCTGTACAGCAGAACTTTGCTCAGGATCTTGCTTACATCACAGAACTGGTTGATGCCTCTGTATTTTCACAAATGCCCTTCGAGCCCTTATGCCACCTAATTCTGACGATATTGGCATCCTTGAAGTTTTGTGGGACTGGTTCTTGGATTTTGATGTTGTTGAAGAGTGCCTAAAGATGGGTGACGAGATTGGCGTGACAACATTTCCAGATGTCTTCAGGGATACTGGCCTCGAAGCTTTCCTCCTCTTCAGTGTGTTGATACCATCAGCAACCTCTTTGCATGAATGTGATTGGTACATGTCATCTTGAATTAGGAGTTGTGCTACTTGTAACTAGGAGCCTTTCGAGACATGGGATTACCTGTTCAAAAGTTCAGCAAAATTTTCGCTCCACCTTTCCACAAGTACTGTTTTGTCGGTGAGGAGTTCTCTTCCACCAGCTGTACGTAAGAGAGCAAAGGTTGCCCTGGGTGGTTCATATGCTTAGTTACCCTACATTGCTGTTTCTTTGTCGGGGAATGTAGCTGTGATAAGAAAGCTGTGTGAGTGTTTCTTCTCTTCCAGTGCAGTGTTTATGACATCATTGCATCATCATTCCAGTCAAACCAGTCCCTGTGTTTTTGTTCATGGTAGCTAAGAGATTCTCTACAAGTGTCACTATTATCTCTTATCATTATCTCACTTCATTTAGTGAATAAGTCAAGAAAACGTTTGATTTTCCATGCAAAGAAATAGTTTACGGGGAGGGGCCTCCATGTTATAGCACTTTGCCTCCAGAAATCACATTCCCGGAACTCATCTCCAAGGTGAAAAAAACGCCTGCACTCTTGTGAAGCTGTCATGTTTGATTTCCCAAAGTACAGTTATTTCATGTTTTTACATCAAATGCGATACATATTTTAAAGTTTTTATTGTGATGTTGACCTTCCATATGTGAAAATAGTGCGGTACAGCAAATGTCAGGGAAATTAGCCCAAGGGTTTGGAAATGTGTAAGGAACAAACAAACAAACAGAATTGCACATGTGTATATATATATATATATATATATGTATATATATATATATATATATATATATATATATATATATATATATATATATATATATATATGTACAGACTTGGCATTTAATATGGAATATTTTTTTTGTGGGGGTGAACTTACTTTTCAACATGTCTTAGAACCAAATGTTCATTGGAATTATGTTGAAATTATTCTAGATTTTGTTAATGTGACCTTTAAAAGAAACAAAAACCACATTTGACATTTCGAAACAAATAAATTGATCCTTGAAAGTGATGTAAACTGATATCGAACTCAATTCATGGACAGTACTGTGTTAAACTTCTGTACGTTTTCCAGAAGTATCTCTTTATTTTGCACATTAGCCAAATTTTTTTTTAACAAAAACAAAAGTTAAATTACGACTGGGATTACGGACAGTAAAATTACAGTTCAGTACTTCGTGTAACCCCCACGAGCATTCAGGAGAGCACGTACACGTTGAGGCATGCTGTTCACGAGATTTGCCAAGGTTTGGACAGGAATCGCTTGCCATGCAGTGACAATAGCCTGCTGCAATTCACGCACAGAGGTCGGCTGCTGGTCCAAGTGGTCGATTTGACGCGTTAATTCTGCCCACAAGTTCTCTATCGGATTCATATCCGGGGACATGGCAGGCCACTCCATATGCTCTACACCATGGTCAGCAAGAAAGTGTTTGATCATGCGAGCACGATGAGGCCATGCATTGTCATCTTGGAAGACAAAGTTTCCTCGAAAGGCTGCACGAGCAAATGGAAGCAATATTTCTTCCAGAATGGCCCTGTACTTGAACTGGTTCAGGTTTCCATTCAGAACCAGGTCAGTTTTGCCCCCTGCATGAAAAGCAGCCCAAACGGTCACCCCACCACCTCCAGCTTGGACTCTTGGCACTATACAACCTTCGTTGTAGGCTTCATGCACTTGTCTGCACACTTGGACGTGGCCATCTTGACGATAGACCAGAAATCTAGACTCGTCACTGAAGATCACATGATTCGATTGTCCTGGCTGCCATTGACGGTGCTCTCTGGCGCACTGCAATCGGCGCTGGCTGTGTTGTCTGGTCAGGCGTGGCTTTCTCAGGGGACGCCTGCCACGATAGCCTGCTTGAACCAGTCGTTGGTTGACTCGCCTTCTGGATACAGGCACATTTGTCAGTTGCTGCCACTCAGCCCTAAGCCGATTAGCTGACTTGGTACGGCCATTGCGGACTAACCGGTGCAGCTGGCGATCATCCCTCCTTATGGTTCTGTGGGGACGTCCTGGCCTCGGTATTGGAGTAGGGACACCCCTCTGAGCATTTCGTTTCAGGATCTTTGACACCTGACCTTGAGTGATGCCATACTGCCGAGCAATAGCACGCTCTTTCATGCCGTAATAATTTCGTAAAGCCACCACTCCATGACAAACAGCATTGTCGAGTTGACGAACCATCTCCAGAGGAAGCGGCAATAATTTTTGGAGACGTGCAGCAGTTGTTTTCCACTAATACAGAACGCAACAACCCTTGTATACCCGACTGTGAAGCCAATCGTCAAATGCACCTGTCCGTACATTTTGCCACGCCACCTGTGATATAATCCTGTTGTTGACTTCTTGCTGCGACAGACAATCAGTGACATGGTTCTTTTAACAAATAAATCACCAAAGTGGAAAAGAAACTCACCAGATTGATATCCTGAGTTAAGAAAGTAAACCCAAGTCAAGAAAAAAAAAATTCCATATTAAATGCCAAGTCTGTGTGTATATATATATATATATATATATATATATATATATATATATATATATATATATATGTATATATATATATTTATATATATATATATATATATATATATATATGTATATGTATATATATATATTTATATATATATATATATATATATATATATATATTGTTGCGAATATGGAATTTGGCCTCCATATCCGCTTGTAAATATTCCCCTATTTTCTCCGATACTCCCCAACTCTCCCTTACCCCATTCCCTAGTCCCATTGTCTGTAAACAACACCCATTAGAGCCGATCTTCCCCTTCATCCCCCCATTAAATGTCGTGCCCAGGTCCCCCGCACCACACGTAGACAATTATAGGACATCTTGCTAGTTATTCTTAATCTATGTCAGTTAAGGACTTGTTTCCATTAATTATGACTCTTCGTTGCACCAGAATGTGATTATATGGCACCTGTTAGGAAGTTTAGGACCTCCCCATACCTCTCCGCATCTCTTCCCCATGAAGAAGCGCCAACTACAACAACAACAACAAAAGAGGGGGGCGGCGCGGTGACGGCATGGGGAGTGGGCGTCCTCCTTCCGGCTCGGTTAGCCACCATTGACCACGCGCTCCACGGGGTTACCACGAAGGGGCTCCCTGTCGGCCCCTCGTCAAGGGCGGAGCCGGTAACCCCCGCACCCAATGAGAAGCCATGGGCCGATGCCATCTGGGGCGGCGCTAACGAGCCGAGGGCGTGTCACTCCCCGCCGGAGATATACGCGGCCCCGCGCCGGACGAGACGAGAGATGCGCCCCGAGCTTGGAAGGAAAAGACGCCACCCTCCCGAGCGCTGAGCGACCTCCCCAGCTTGAGACCAAAGTCGCGACCCACAAGCGCTGTGATACCTTCACGCATCTCTGGACACCACCGTACGTGATTCTGTCCCTGAGCACAAGGTGCACCTTGTGCTGGCCATCGAATACCCGCTTTCCTAGCCATCAATCCCCGTGTGAGTCAGTTTTTGTCCTGTTTCTCTGTGGTCTGTCGGGAATAATATAAGGTTGTGTCTAAGTGCCCACCTTCCTATGTTTCCCTCTTGTCCCTGTAATCTAACCTTCCGCCTTAATATAACCTCCTCCGGAGGTCTTGAGAACTGAACCCCTGGTGTCGTATTGTGTCATTATAACCCAGCCGGGTGTCTTCTTTTTCCTTCATTGGTCTAGCATAGCGCGATTAGTCAACCCCGGGTGCAATCGGGGTAACTTGTACGGATACGGCGGCCATCCCGCTCGGCCCACCATACCATCAAAGTCGTATCTGTAACAATTGGTGTCAGGAGTGGGATTCGAACCCGGGACTAAATTAGTTAGGCCCAAATTTTGGGAGGGAAAATCGATTCGGAGCGCGTTTCCCGCGCGAAATTATAACGGCGAAATTTCAATTTGTTTTACGAAAATAAAAAAATAAAAACCGAATTTTGAAAGTCGCGCTATGGCGGATCAAGACAGCTGGGGTCCGGTAAAGGAGAGTGAGGTAGGGTCGATCCAGGACCAAAATGAGGGACAGGAGGAGAGCGAAGCAGTGAGGGCGGCAGGTTCGCAAAATAGCGCCGTCACGCACGAAGAAGCGGGCGCGCAAAATGGCGCCTCGCTGATCACCGCGCCAGCGACCGTGGCAGCGCCCCCGATGGATTGGGGCCCTTTTTTTATACAAATGAAGGCCCTTATGGCCCAGAATAATGAAGAAATGGCAAACAGAATGGGGAACCGGATGGATGCTCAGGGTGAGCGATTGGAGGGCCAAATGGGGGTAATGAGGGACGAAGCGAGGGGTACCAGTGAGAAGTTAGACAATAATTTTGAGGAGTTAGACAAGAAAATTGAGAAGTTAGACAATAATTTTGAGGAGTTAGACAAGAAAATTGAGAAGTTAGACAATAATTTTGAGGAGTTAGACAACGGGATAAAAGAAGTAAAGAATGGGTTAACGGGGGTAGAAAACAGAATGGCCGCTCAAGAGAATCAAATGGAAGGGATGCAAAAAGGGTTAGAGGGGTTAGAAAACAGTATGGAAGGCAAATTGAGGGACATGAGGGACCAAGCGGAAAGGGAAGTTAAACAAATGGAGCAGCAGATAGAGGGGGTCAGAATGGGGGTAGAAACCAAACTGGATGCTCACAGGGAGGAAATGGAGCAGATGAGGGTGGCATCTGGGCAGAAGATGCAAGTGATGGGAGAGGAGATCAGAAGAGGAGTGAGTGAGGAGGTCGGAGGAGTGCGCGAGGAGGTGAGGCACTGTGAGGAGCACATGGAAAAGGAGGTGAGAAAGGCGACTGTAAAGTTACAAGGGGGCATAGAGGACCTGACGCAAGAGGTGGAGCAGCTGACGGTGGGACAGACGGAGTTAGTGGAGCAGGTTCAAAGGAACACTGCGGTATTAGGAGGTTTAAAGGCGACACAGAAAGAACTAAAAGATGACTTGATAGCGACAAAGAGGGAATGTCAGATGGTACGTGAGGGACTGACAACGAGGTTGGACGAGGTGGTAGAGGTAATGGAGACGAAGGACCGGCAGGTGAGGACGCACCTGGAAACGGTCAAGGTAGCCTTGGAGGACGAGCTTGAGGAGACGTACCGGGGAATAAAAGAGGTGAGGCACAAATTAGAAGAAGTGGAAGAAGGGATGAGCGAAATTAAGAAGCGACGGAGAGGGGATAAGAAAGAGATAAAAGAGGAGATAAAAGAATTGGTCCAAAGTCTGTGTTTGGATCGTGATGATGTGCTCATTAACCGGATGAGGGATTCGCAGGTGATGGAGCAGAAGCGAAGAGGAAGAGGACCCGGTGTAAGTGGTGACCAATATGGTCGTGCGTATGATGCGCCAGGTGATTTAAGAGGCTTGGGGGTCGAGATAGACCCGGGTGTTCGTGAGAGGCCGTTGGTGAAGTGTGCGACAGGTCTGGTGTGCGAAAGAGGAGGTGTGCGAGAAAGTCCGACTCTGGGGTGTGTGAGGAAAAAGTGCGTGCCAAGGAGTGAGGGTGCTGGCGAGAGTGAGTCGGTCGTAGCGCGTGTGCGAGGGGGCACATGGAAGCGCGGGGTGGTGAGTGTTACAGAGGGTGTGACGGGAGAGTGTGCGCAAGAGTGTGCGCGAGAAAGGTGTGCGACGGACAGGTGCATGAGGAAAGAGTGCGCTGTCAGAAGTAAGGAAGAGTGTCCACCTGTGGTGAGGGTTACAGAGGGTGTAACGGGAGAGTGTGCGCGAGAAAGGTGTGTGACGGGCAGGTGCACGAGGAAAGAGTGCGCTGTCAAGAGTAAGGGTGAGTGCGCTGTCAGGAATGGAGGTGAAAGTAGTGAGAGTGACATGGAGCGTGAGTTAGTTGTGACAGGTGAGCGAGGATGTACACCTGGGATGGAAGGATGCACCCCTGGAATGGTAGAGCGTGAGTGGGAATGCACGCTGGAGTTGGTGGTGAGGCACGTGGTTGGGTGTGCGAATGAGAGCACACCTGTGATTGTCACAGAGGAGGTGACCGAGGAGGGGGTGCGAAGCGGTGTATTGGTGAGGTGTGCGAGCAACGAATGTGTGCCAAAGTGTTCGGTGGTCAGGAGTGTGACCAAAGCTGTGAGTGGAATGGGTGTACCTGGGTGTGTAAGGAAAGGTAGCATGGGAACGGCTGGATGTGTGAGCAAGGAACGGGCTGCGGGGTGTAAGAATCCAGGTGAAGCATCGACGTTAGACGGGGTAGAGTTTAGAACGACTTATAGCCGAATCGGGCCCTCGGTGCGTGCCAGGCCTCGCTTTGAACGGCCGCGTCCGTGCTCCACTAGGCGGAGCGGGCGGCTGGATAGGAAGGGTCGTCATGGCGACCACGTTTTGTTGAGACGTGCCGGCAGGTCGAGATCGGGACATTGGATGGCTCCACGCCGAGGTGATGCGTGGGATCTCGGCCCGGGTAAGCCCCCGTCCCTGCACCGAGTGCCGGACGTATCCAGCCGCTGGCACAAAACAACCAGCATCCATTGCTTGGCTTTACGCAGCCGGGCTTTGGACAGGGATTGGCGCACCGAGAGGTATTAGTGAGTAGACTGGGTGATGAGGTTAGTGTTTTGGACCCAAAAATTAGAGAAAAGCAAAATTTGATGATTGGCAAGGGATTGGCAGATGATGGGCAGTGATTGGCAAATTTTTGATTTATTGAAATTTGATGTGCAAAATTGATAGTGAGAGACCCCCGATGTGGTGGGATGGCAAATCCACCATCCTTTCCCATGTGGTGGGGGGCAAATGCGCAATAGCTTATGGGGTGTATGGCAGTGAAAACTAGCCCGGGTGGGTTAGGATATGGTGTGTAGGGATCTAGCGAAGATGACAGTAGGTAACGTTAAGGTTAGTTAGTGACTGATACCTGTAGTGGGGACGCAGGTAGATTAGTGTGGATTATAATGACGAGGGAGCGCAATAGTTAAAGGGACGACTGGGAAGCGCAAGTTTCAGAAGGGAGTAGTTAGCTGAGATGATGCTGTGTGTGTGAGGATTGAACAGGTGTGATTGCACAGGTGTGCAACTGGACAGGTGTGTGGAGTAGTGTATGAGTAGTGAGTGTTGTGGATCAGCGCGAATGCGCTTGGGGAGAGAAGGGTGCCGGTGGCACCAGGTGTGAGAGCACAGGTGTGCAGGTACAGGTGTGTGGAGAGAGTTGGAGTAAGTGGTACGGAGTGGTGTGCATGGTGCGAAGGTGTGGATGGGGGAAGAGTGGACCCCCATCACGGATACCCGGGGCGGGTAGTGTAAGTGTTAGGTAGAGGGTGCAGGTAAATTGTGGTTGGATATTGGCATTTGTGGTGCGGTTGCAGAATGGTGTTGTGAATGGGTGCATTAGTGTTGTGGAAATGGCTGGGCGTGTAGCCTGTTAGTGTGTGTAGTTGGTTGGGCACTCCACCACTGTGAGGATGTCGGCCAGGTGAGGCCGCAGGTGGGCTCTGGGAGCCGGTAGTTGTGAGTGGGTGCCTGAGGATCCCGGGTGTGGATCGGGTAGCCCAGTGCCAGAGAGGGCACCGAGTGGGGAGAGAGCCAGAGGGCCTTCCCCTGGTAGTTAGGTTAGGGTAAGGAGCAGGTAAGCTCGGAGGCAACTGCAGTGGTGGAGGTGTGCAGGTGGGTAGACCCACTGGGAGAGGTACACGTCGCAGCCCAGAAATTGTACGAGGGCACCGGGAGATGAATCGGGGGAGTGAGACCCCAAATTGAAGAGCACCACAGTTTGGCCAATGGGAATTGGTTTTTAGAACCCATAGTGTAAGAGGGCCAATGGTTTGGCCGGAGAAAGACCCCGGGTAGTGTAAAGTTGTTAAAGTCATTTAGGCGATAGTTAGGATTGATGAACCTGTCGCACCATACGCAGCCACTTACCTGTGGTGATGATGATGACTCCACACCTGTGTTTTCTTTGTTTTGTTGCAGGAGATGGATTGCTGTGAGGATTTGTGAGACGCATCACGACGTGGATGAGACATTGGGGTGATTCCATCTCTCCCTCCCTAGGAGGGACTGATGATGAATTGGTGATGGCAAATTTTGATGTTCAGTTGGAGATGGCAAATTTTGATGAGAGTTGAAAATGGCAAATTTGATTGGTTAGGAGGGAGAGAAGACGAATTTGGTATATGGGAGGAACGGGGAAGACAGTAGGGATGTTTGTTGATTTGTAAAGTAGATGTTTATGAGTAGTGTAGTGTTGTGTGGATGCAGTAAGGGGTAAGGGAGGGGCCATGTAGGTTACCTGGTGGGGGGGGGGCGTACGATAGGAACGTACCTGTCTCACCTGGTTCCCATGTGCCCCCAGTGTGCATTACCTTACATTGCGTGCACTTTTGCGCCCTTACCACCTTACTCACTTGTCTGCTTCTTTTGTCTCCCACCTCCGAGGATCTGGCTTTGGGGTAGAGAGAGAGGAGAGAGAGGTGCTGGCTGCGCAGTTGTGGGCCTGCACTTTCGCTGTTCGCTGCCTGGATCGGTACACCATATGGACCGCAATGTTTGTGGCCACCCACAATGGACCGCAGTTCGTTTGCGGCCAAGCACCACCCGGGGATGGACCTATGGATCAACGTGGCACCTATGCCATACAGGTGAACCACTAATAGTTAACACCACCAAGTGCACCACAAGAAGAGCAAGAGACACCTGCAGGGTTAGGGGTTGTTGAAGTTATTTTTATTCCAATGAACAATGGTGACTGCACCGATTGGTGGTGGGGTGGTGCTGTTGATGCTCGGGAAAGGGTGCTCTGCACGTTATTAAAGGCCGTCGGCCACAGAGCACTCGTGGGTTGGTGTATCGATGTTGGCAAGCGCGCTCTCTCTATGCATAACATCTGCATGTGTTCCTCCAAAAACAGGTCCTGGATCGTAGTGTAGATATCAGCGTAATCTTGTAAATAATGCTCCCTACCGGCTGTATGTTTAGTTTGAGAATTCTTTCCGGATTCGGTTATCCTGTGGGTGTGTTTCTGTGAGGAGAAGGGTGCAACGTCGCAGGGGGACATATTTACTCGTTTGTGAATATCAGTAAAACTGTCGCACTCAGGGTAGAGTTAATAGTAGAGGGAACTACATTGCGTGCCACACTAAAGTAGGTAAAAATTTATCGGGTCGGGACGCCCCGAGGGTAGAGAAGGGTGCAATGTTGCGAATATGGAATTTGGCCTCCATATCCGCTTGTAAATATTCCCCTATTTTCTCCGATACTCCCCAACTCTCCCTTACCCCATTCCCTAGTCCCATTGTCTGTAAACAACACCCATTAGAGCCGATCTTCCCCTTCATCCCCCCATTAAATGTCGTGCCCAGGTCCCCCGCACCACACGTAGACAATTATAGGACATCTTGCTAGTTATTCTTAATCTATGTCAGTTAAGGACTTGTTTCCATTAATTATGACTCTTCGTTGCACCAGAATGTGATTATATGGCACCTGTTAGGAAGTTTAGGACCTCCCCATACCTCTCCGCATCTCTTCCCCATGAAGAAGCGCCAACTACAACAACAACAACAAAAGAGGGGGGCGGCGCGGTGACGGCATGGGGAGTGGGCGTCCTCCTTCCGGCTCGGTTAGCCACCATTGACCACGCGCTCCACGGGGTTACCACGAAGGGGCTCCCTGTCGGCCCCTCGTCAAGGGCGGAGCCGGTAACCCCCGCACCCAATGAGAAGCCATGGGCCGATGCCATCTGGGGCGGCGCTAACGAGCCGAGGGCGTGTCACTCCCCGCCGGAGATATACGCGGCCCCGCGCCGGACGAGACGAGAGATGCGCCCCGAGCTTGGAAGGAAAAGACGCCACCCTCCCGAGCGCTGAGCGACCTCCCCAGCTTGAGACCAAAGTCGCGACCCACAAGCGCTGTGATACCTTCACGCATCTCTGGACACCACCGTACGTGATTCTGTCCCTGAGCACAAGGTGCACCTTGTGCTGGCCATCGAATACCCGCTTTCCTAGCCATCAATCCCCGTGTGAGTCAGTTTTTGTCCTGTTTCTCTGTGGTCTGTCGGGAATAATATAAGGTTGTGTCTAAGTGCCCACCTTCCTATGTTTCCCTCTTGTCCCTGTAATCTAACCTTCCGCCTTAATATAACCTCCTCCGGAGGTCTTGAGAACTGAACCCCTGGTGTCGTATTGTGTCATTATAACCCAGCCGGGTGTCTTCTTTTTCCTTCATTGGTCTAGCATAGCGCGATTAGTCAACCCCGGGTGCAATCGGGGTAACTTGTACGGATACGGCGGCCATCCCGCTCGGCCCACCATACCATCAAAGTCGTATCTGTAACAATATGTATATGTATATATATATATATATATATATATATTGTTGCGAATATGGAATTTGGCCTCCATATCCGCTTGTAAATATTCCCCTATTTTCTCCAATACTCCCCAACTTTCCCCAATCCCCCATTCCCTAGTCCCATTGCATGTAAATAACAATCAGTAGAGCCGACCTTCCCCTTCTTCCCCCATTAAATGTCGTGCCCAGGTCCACCGCACCACACGTAGACAACTTTCGGACATCTTCCTAGTTATTCTTAATCTATGTCAGTTAAGGCCTCGTTTCCATTAATTATGACTCTTCGTTGCACCAGAATGTGATTATATGGCATCAGTAGTGAGTTTAGGACCTTTCCCATACCTCCTTCCATCTTCTTCCCCAACAATTACAACAACAACAGAGGAGATGGCGGCGGAGCGGGGGAGGATGCGTCCTCCCACCGGCTCGATTAGCTCCAGACCATGCGCTCCACGGGGTTACCACGAAGGGGCTCCTTGTCAGCTCCTCGTCAAGGGCGGAGCCTGGTAAACCCCCCGCACGCACCCAATGAGAAGCAACGTGCCGATTCCACGAGGCGGAGCTAACGAGCCGAGGGCGTGTCACTCCCCGCCGGATATACGCGGCCCCGCGCCGGATGTGACGTCAGATGCGCCTGAACTACGGAGAGCAGAGGAAGCCACCGCCACCCCCAGCGCGACGATACCTCCCCGCATCTTTGGACCGGACCGAACCGGGTCGATTCTGCCCTGAGCCCAGGTGCACCTGGAGCCATCGCTACCCGCCTGTCCTTTGCATCAATCCCCGTGTGAGTCAGCCGTTGTCCTGTTTACCTGTCGTCTGTTGGGAATAATATAAGATTGTGTCTAAGTGCTTGTCTTTCTATGCTGTCCCTCTTGTAGTTGTAATCTAACCTTCCGCCTTAATATAACCTCCTCCGGAGGTCTTGAGAACTGAACCCCTGGTGTCGTATTGTGTTATTGTAATCCAGCCGGGTGTCTTCTTTTTCTTATTGAGCCAGCATCGCGCGACTAGTCAACGTTCGGGCACAATCGGGTAACTTGTGCAGACGTGGTCATACCATAAAACCGCTCGGTAAATAACATCCAAGCCACGTCTGTAACAATTGGTGTCGAGGAGTGGAATTCGAACCCGGGACTAAATTTATTAGGCCCAAATTGGTAACAAGTAGAATCGATTCGGAGCGCGTTTCCCACGCGAAATTATAACGGCGAAATTTGAATTTGTTTTACGAAAATAAAATAAAAAACCGAATTTTGAAAGTCGCGCTATGGCGGGTCAAGACAGCTGGGGTCCGGTAAAGGAGAGTGAGGTAGGGTCGATCCAGGACCAAATTGAGGGACAAGAGGAGAGCGAAGCAGTGAGGGCGGCAGGTTCGCAAAATAGCGCCGTCACGCACGAAGTAGCGGGCGCGCAAAAAGGCGCCTCGCTGGTCACCGTGCCCGCGACCGAAGTAGCGCCGCTGGGAAGATTGGAACTTTTTTTTATACAAATGACGGCCCTTATGGAAAAGAATAGTGAGCGATTGGAGGGCCAAATGGGGTCCAATAGCGAGAAATTGAGGGAGGACATGGGGGCGCAGATCGGGGGGTTAGGGAGTAGAATAGAGGGATTAGACAAGAAATTAGAGGGGTTAGACAATGGGATAAAAGAAGTAAAACATGGGTTAACGGGGGTAGAAAACAGAATGGCCGCTCAAGAGAATCAAATGGAAGGGATGCAAAAAGGGTTAGAGGGGTTAGAAAACAGTATGGAAGGCAAATTGAGGGACATGAGGGACCAAGCGGAAAGGGAAGTTAACCAAATGGGGCAGCAGATAGAGGGGGTCAGAATGGGGGTAGAAGCCAAACTGGATGCTCACAGGGAGGAAATGGAGCAGATGAGGGTGGCATCTGGGCAGGAGATGCAAGTGATGGGAGAAGAGATCAGAAGAGGAGTGAGTGAGGAGGTCGGAGGAGTGCGCGAGGAGGTGAGGCACTGTAAGGAGCGCATGGAGAAGGAGGTGAGAAAGGGGACTGTAAAATTGCAAGGGGGTATAGAGGAGTTGACGCTGGGAGTAGAACAACTGACAGTGGGACAAAAGGAGTTGGGGGAACAGGTAAAGAAGAACACAGCGGTAATAGAGGGGTTAAAATCGACGCAGAAGGAGATGAAAAAGGACGTAGGGGTAATTAAAAAAGAGTGTCAGACGGTACATGAGGACTTGACGAAAAAAATGAACAAAGTGGTAGAGGTGATGGAGGTTAAAGAGCGGGAGGTGCGGGAGCACATAGAAAAAAATAAAGTGGAGTTAGAGGAAGAACTTAAAGGGGCGCACGAGGAGATGAAGGAGGTGAAGCAGAAATTAGAAGAAGTGGAAGAGGGGGTGAGCGAAATTAAAAAGCGACGGAGAGAGGATAAGAAAGAGATAAAAGAGGAGGTAAAAGAATTGGTCCAGAGTCTGTGTTCGGATCGTGATGATGTGCTCATTAACCGGATGAGGGATTCGCAGGTGATGGAGGAGAAGCGAAGAGAAAGAGGACCCGGTGTAAGTGGTGACCAATATGGTCGTGCGTATGATGCGCCAGGTGATTTAATAAGCTTGGGGGTCGAGATAGACCCGGATGTTCGTGAGAGGCCAAGAGTGAGGTGTATGGCTGGTCCGGAGGGTATGGAACGAGAGGTGCGAGGTGTGGGTGAGCAAGGTTGTGGTGGTATGGAATGGGTAGCGGGTTGCGGAGGTGTGACCCATGCATCGACACCAACAGGGGTAGTTGTTGGAGGGACCGGGGAGGCACGAGAGCCCCTTGGGGGTAGTGTACTGTGGGGGCCCGGCCGGTTCGGCCCCGCGCTGACCCCGCAAGGGGCGACGCACGGGGTCCGGCAGGCGGGCAACGACTCACATATGAGGTGGTCCCACAAGGTCCCACTCGCGCCGTATGACGGCAAGAGTGATCTACGCGCGTACCTGGCGCAGTTCGACTGTGTGTGTAAGGGCAACGGTTGGGGTGAGGACGAAGGTGGAGTACACCTGGTGGCCGCATTGCGCGGCGCGGCGGCGGAGGTGCTGACGGCATTACCAGCGGGTGCTCTCACCCTGCCAGCCCTCCGCGACGCCCTAATTAATCGATTCGGCATAGAACAGCAGAGCGAGCTTGTTAAAGCTCAGCTCGCGCTGCGAAAACGCAAGCCCCAGGAAGCCATCGGGGAACTTGCCCACGACATTCGCCGCGCAGTGGGGATCGCACATGCTAGCATGGCAGCGGATTCCCGGGAAAGCCTGGCGCTGGACCATTTTATCCAGGCCCTCCCGGATATTGAGCTCCGGCAACAGCTCGCCATGTGGCGCCCGCAGACTCTGAGCCAGGCGGCTGACGCTGCGGCCCGTTGGGAAGCAGTGAGGCCCCTAGCCCGAGGGGGCGAGCGTCTCGCAATGGCGGTCCGCCAGGTGGGACCCCCGATGGAGGGCGGACCCCTTAGGGGACCCGCCCCCGACGTGGGTCCTGACCTGGCGGGCATGGTCCGGAGGCTGGTGGACCAGCGCCTGGCGGGACCTGGACCATGGCAGGCGGCCCCGGAGGTGGCCCGCGGTGGACCACGAGCGGGTAATCCAATTCGGACCTACAGGGGGGGGAATTTGGAATTCCGGAGGCAAGCACCTTATCAGGTGAGGTGCTATACCTGCAACCGCCTGGGTCACCTGGCGCGGCACTGTCGAAACGCGCGCCGGGATGATCCCCGGCAGTTGAGGTCCTCAACTCCGCCCAGGGGGGAGCGGGTTAGCCGACCCCAGACACCCCCCCGCCAGACCCCGGGAAACTAGAAGGTGTCGGGCACGTAGGGCGGTGTTCGGCAGCAGAGGATGGAGGAGAGCCCTCATTGACGCGACAGGTCATTTATTGTGGCCAAATTGGAACCGGTAGCCTGACAATTAGATGCAAAATTGCCGGCGTGGGGGTAGACGCCGTAGTGGACACAGGAGCTAGCGCCACGATCATCAGCCCTGTGGTCCTTGATTCGAGCGCAGGTGGCTGGGATAAGATCCAGCGCCTGCAAAATTATAGTTTGCAGCTTGCTACCGGGGTAACGGCCCCGATCATAGGGCGTGGTTCTGTGACCCTCAAGTTAGGGTCGGTAAGGAGGGAGATAGATGTTTGGGTGGCGGAGGTGTGCGACCCATGTTTAATAGGGTTGGACCTGTTGACTGCCAGCGGTTGTAAAATCGACTTGTGCCGGGGGATCCTGCAGGTGGGAGTAGAAGAGCTGCCGTTAGGGGGAGTGAGCACGGCCGAGAGAGCGGAGCTGGAGGCTTCCGAGGCCGTGACCATCCCCCCAAGGGCCGAGGCGATAGTGCCGGCCCGGTGGGCAGCTCGCCCAACATGGCAGGAGTCCTGCGGCCTGGTCGAACCGGTGGCAGCGCAGTCCATACCGGGTTTAATCGTGGGCCGCACCCTTGTAAAAACGGACGGACCGGTAGTGGCCGTCCGAGTAATAAATATGAGTACAGAACCACGCACTATAGTAAGGGGCACGAGGGTAGCTGGCTGCACCCCAGTTGAGGAAGTCGCGACAGTGAGGGGCGAGAACGTCCAGCCGAGCCGACCCCGGGGGGAGCCTTCAATAACAAGTAGGAATTGGCCCGATCCCATTTGCGAGATGGTAAATCGTAGCAGCGTAGAGTTGGGAGGTACCCAGAGGGAGGCCTTACACAAACTGGTTGGGTCCCATTTGGACCTCTTCTCCCTGTCCACCGAGGATATTGGACGTACGGGCCTGGTGAAACATCAGATCCACACCGGTGAGGCCCGGCCTATTCGTCAGGCCGCCCGACGGCTCCCTTGGAGCAAGAGGGCGGAAGCTGACGAGCAGGTTGCAAAAATGCTCGACGCAGGTGTGATCGAGCCCTCGGGAAGTCCTTGGATGTCACCTGTTGTGCTGGTCAAAAAGAAGGATGGGACCACGCGGTTCTGCGTGGACTATCGCCAGCTAAACAACGTGACACTCAAGGACTCATATCCCCTGCCAAGGATTGATGACACCCTCGATGCCGTTGCGGGCTCAAATTGGTTCACAACTTTGGACCTCAAGAGTGGGTATTGGCAGGTGGAGATGGATAGGGCAGGGAAGGAGAAAACGGCATTTTCCACAGGTAAGGGACTGTATCAGTTTACTGTGATGCCGTTTGGTTTGTGTAACGCCCCCGCCACCTTTGAGAGATTGATGGAGCATGTACTAGGCGGCATGCCATGGCAATCATGCCTGGTGTACCTGGATGACGTCCTGGTACATGCCCAAACGTTCCCCCAGGCACTAGCTAATTTGGACCAGGTGTTCGGGTGCCTCAGACAGGCAGGGTTGAAGCTGAACCCGAGTAAGTGCACTTTGTTTGCAAGAGAGGTGGCCTATCTAGGTCACGTGATTGGCCGCGAGGGGGTAAAAACAGACCCAGACAAAATTAAAGCGGTAGAGGAGTGGCCCGCACCACGTACCATCAAAGAGGTGCGGGGATTTTTGGGACTCTGCTCCTACTACCGGCGCTTTGTGGCGAAATTTGCGGAGTTGGCCCGTCCCCTCCACCGGCTTACGGAGAAGGGGACGCGATTTAATTGGACACGGGAGTGCCACGAGGCCTTCCAAAAATTGAAGGGGTGTCTAACATCCGCACCCCTTCTAGCTTACCCCACTAGTGACGGGACATTTACCCTGGACACGGATGCGAGCCAGGAAGGATTGGGCGCAGTTTTGTCTCAGACACAGGAGGGCATGGAGAGAGTGATTGGTTATTATAGTCGGGCCTTAAGTAGGCCCGAGAGAAATTATTGCGTCACTCGCAAAGAGTTATTGGCTATGCTGGCTGCCATGAACCATTTCCACCCGTACTTGTACGGGCGGAAATTTTTGGTTAGAACTGACCATTCCTCCTTGCAATGGCTCCTTCGGTTCAAGGAACCGGAGGGCCAAATTGCAAGGTGGTTGGAAAAGTTGCAGCAGTACGATTTTGATGTGGCCCATAGGGCCGGGAAGGCCCATGGTAATGCGGACGCACTCTCTCGGCGTCCTTGTCTGGGGGAAAACTGTAAATTTTGTGCGAGACACGAGGAGAGGGAGCAATTGGGCGATTCCGCCCCGATTCTCGTCGTCCGGGCAACCCGGGTGAGAGGGCCAATTTTGCCACTAACCGCGGACGAGGAATTTGGAGAGTTGGCTTGGAGCACGGCCCAGCAGGAGGATCCTGTTCTGGGGCCGGTGTTCCAATGGGTCAAATTGGGGCAAAGACCAAAGGGGGAAGAGGTCACCCCCCTCGGGGCACAAACAAAGGCATATTGGGCTCAGTGGCAGACCCTGGAATTGAAAGGCAACATCTTGTATCGCAAGTGGGTGGAGGTTCCCTCTGATCGAACTTCCTGGCTGGTGATAGTCCCTGACAAATTCAAGAACGTCATATTGCAACAGGTGCATGGTACCCGCTCCGGCGGCCATTTGGGCAGGACAAAGACAATATCTCGGGTCCGCCGGAGGTTCTATTGGGTGAATATGGGGCGCGACATACAGGACTGGTGTCGGAGATGCGACGCCTGTTCTGCCAAAAAGGGACCAGCACGGAGGATGAGGGCCCCCCTTCAATTACATCAGGTGGGGGCCCCCCTTGAGCGGGTGGCTATGGATATTCTAGGACCGCTGCCCCGCACCCGCCAAGGTAATAAGTATATCCTCGTTGTAATGGACTATTTCACCAAGTGGCCGGAGGCCTACGCCCTCCCCAACCAAGAAGCAGGGGTGGTAGCGCAGGCCTTCGTGGAAGGATTTGTGTGCCGGCATGGGATTCCACAGGAGTTGCACACCGACCAGGGACGAAATTTTGAGAGCAAATTGCTAAAAGATGTGTGCAGTCTCCTGTCAATTCGGAAAACCAGAACAACGCCTTTAAGACCTCAATCTGACGGGATGGTGGAAAGATTCAATCGAACTCTAATCCAACAACTGGCACTGTTCACCACCACCCGTCAGGATGACTGGGACGAACATCTCCCTTACTTGCTCATGGCCTACCGAACCAGCCAGCACGGGGCCACCGCATGCAGTCCAGCGTTGCTTATGTATGGGCGGGAGTTACGGGCTCCCGCCGACTTGCTATGCGGTCCCGTGCCAGACACAGTGGTTAACCCGCCGAGGGAGGGGTACGCACGTCACCTAGAGGAAGGCATGGAGCTAGTCCATGCCTTCGCCCGCCGCCAACTCCATCTGGCGGGGGAAAAGATGAAGCGCAGGTACGACGACCGGAGCCAGGGGAGTCAATACGCTCCGGGGATGAAGATTTGGTTCTTTAATCCCCGGAGGCGAAAGGGAAGGTGCCCAAAACTCACCTCCCCCTGGCAAGGCCCAGGAGTCGTCCTGTCGCAAATCTGTGACGTGGTCATTAAGATCAAAATGGGGCCACGAGCCCTCCCTCGGATCGTCCACGCCGACCGGATAAGACCTTACACCGGCGAGCAGGCGCCCCCGTGGATTGCCTCGGCTTTAGATGCCGAGGCGGGACCCAGTACCTCTGAATAAGGGGGGCTTATTAGTGCCAGAGGACTGGGGGATTGAGGAGCGATAGGCCCGGTGGGAGAGGGTGGCATCCCTGCCACCTTTCCCAGGGGGGGCAAAGGAGCTATAGCTTATGGGGTGTATGGCAGTGAAAACTAGCCCGGGTGGGTTAGGATATTGTGTGTAGGGATCTAGCGAAGATGACATTAGGTGACGTTAAGGTTAGTTAGTGACTGATACCTGTAGTGGGGACGCAGGTAGATTAGTGTGGATGATAATGACGAGGGAGCGCAATAGTTTAAAGGGACGACTGGGAAGCGCAAGTTTCAGAAGGGAGTAGTTAGCTGAGATGATGCCGTGTTTGTGAGAATTGAACAGGTGTGATTGCACAGGTGTGCAACTGGACAGGTGTGTGGAGCAGTGTATGAGTAGTGAGTGTTGTGGATCAGCGCGAATGCGCTTGGGGAGAGAAGGGTGCCGGTGGCACCAAGTGTGAGAGCACAGGTGTGCAGGTACAGGTGTGTGGAGAGAGTTGGAGTGAGTGGTACGGAGTGGTGTGCATGGTGCGAAGGTGTGGATGGGGGAAGAGTGGACCCCTTTCACGAGTACCCGGGGCGGGTAGTGTAAGTGTTAGGTAGAGGGTGCAGGTAAATTGTGGTTGGATATTGGCATTTGTGGTGCGGTTGCAGAATGGTGTTGTGAATGGGTGCATTGGTGTTGTGGAAATGGCTGGGCGTGTAGCCTGTTAGTGTGTGTAGTTGGTTGGGCACTCCACCACTGTGAGGATGTCGGCCAGGTGAGGCCGCAGGTGGGCTCTGGGAGCCGGTAGTTGTGAGTGGGTGCCTGAGGATCCCGGGTGTGGATCGGGCAGCCCAGTGCCAGAGAGGGCACGGAGTGGGGAGAGAGCCAGAGGGCCTTCCCCTGGTAGTTAGGTTAGGGTAAGGAGCAGGTAAGCTCGGAGGCAACTGCAGTGGTGGAGGTGTGCAGGTGGGTAGACCCACTGGGAGAGGTACACGTCGCAGCCCAGAAATTGTGCGAGGGCACCGGGAGATGAATCGGGGGAGTGAGACCCCAAATTGAAAAGCACCACAGTTTGGCCAATGGGAATTGGTTTTTAGAACCCATAGTGTAAGAGGGCCAATGGTTTGGCCGGAGAGAGACCCCGGGTAGTGTAAAGTTGTTAAAGTCATTTAGGAAATAGTTAGGATTGATGAACCTGTCGCACCATACGCAGCCACTTACCTGTGGTGATGATGATGACTCCACACCTGTGTTTTCTTTGTTTTGTTGCAGGAGATGAATCGCTGTGTGGATTTGTGAGACGCATCACGACGTGGATGAGACATTGGAGTGATTCCATCTCTCCCTCCCTAGGAGGGACTGATGATGAATTGGTGATGGCAAATTATGATGTTGAGTTGGAGATGGCAAATTTTGATGAGAGTTGAAAATGGCAAATTTGATTGGTTAGGAGGGAGAGAAGACGAATTTGGTATATGGGAGGAACGGGGAAGACAGTAGGGATGTTTGTTGATTTGTAAAGTAGATGTTTATGGGTAGTGTTGTGTTGTGTGGATACAGTAAGGGGTAAGGGAGGGGCCATGTAGGTTACCTGGTGGGGGGGGGCGTACGATAGGAACGTACCTGTCTCACCTGGTTCCCATGTGCCCCCAGTGTGCATCACCTTACATTGCGTGCACTTTTGCGCCCTTACCACCTTACTCACTTGTTTCTTCTTTTGTCTCCCACCTCCGAGGATCTGGCTTTGGGGTAGAGAGAGAGGAGAGAGAGGTGCTGGCTGCGCAGTTGTGGGCCTGCACTTTCGCTGTTTGCTGCCGGGATCGATACACCATATGGACCGCAATGTTTGTGGCCACCCACAATGGACCGCAGTTCGTTTGCGGCCAAGCACCACCCGGGGATGGACCTATGGGTCAACGTGGCACCTATGCCATAAAGGTGAACCACTGTTAATTAACACCAAGTGCACCACAAGAAGAGCAAGAGACACCTGCAGGGTTAGGGGTTGTCGAATTTATTTTTATTCCAATGAACAATGGTGACTGCACCGATTGGTGGTGGGGTGGTGCTGTTGATGCTCGGGAAGGGTGCTCTGCACGTTATTAAAGGCCGTCGGCCACAGAGCACTCGTGGGTTGGTGTATCGATGTTGGCAAGCGCGCTCTCTCTCTATGCATAACATCTGCATGTGTCCCTCCAAAAACAGGTCCTGGATCGTAGTGTAAATAGCAGCGTAGTCTTGTAAATAATGCTCCCTACCGGCTGTATGTTTAGTTTGAGAATTCTTTCCGGATTCGGTTATCCTGTGGGTGTGTTTCTGTGAGGAGAAGGGTGCAACGTCGCAGGGGGACATATTTACTCATTTGTGAATATCTGTAAAACTGTCGCACTCAGGGTAGAGTTAATAGTAGAGGGAACTACATTGCGTGCCACACTAAAGTAGGTAAAAATTTATCGGGTCGGGACGCCCCGAGGGTAGAGAAGGGTGCAATGTTGCGAATATGGAATTTGGCCTCCATATCCGCTTGTAAATATTCCCCTATTTTCTCCAATACTCCCCAACTTTCCCCAATCCCCCATTCCCTAGTCCCATTGCATGTAAATAACAATCAGTAGAGCCGACCTTCCCCTTCTTCCCCCATTAAATGTCGTGCCCAGGTCCACCGCACCACACGTAGACAACTTTCGGACATCTTCCTAGTTATTCTTAATCTATGTCAGTTAAGGCCTCGTTTCCATTAATTATGACTCTTCGTTGCACCAGAATGTGATTATATGGCATCAGTAGTGAGTTTAGGACCTTTCCCATACCTCCTTCCATCTTCTTCCCCAACAATTACAACAACAACAGAGGAGATGGCGGCGGAGCGGGGGAGGATGCGTCCTCCCACCGGCTCGATTAGCTCCAGACCATGCGCTCCACGGGGTTACCACGAAGGGGCTCCTTGTCAGCTCCTCGTCAAGGGCGGAGCCTGGTAAACCCCCCGCACGCACCCAATGAGAAGCAACGTGCCGATTCCACGAGGCGGAGCTAACGAGCCGAGGGCGTGTCACTCCCCGCCGGATATACGCGGCCCCGCGCCGGATGTGACGTCAGATGCGCCTGAACTACGGAGAGCAGAGGAAGCCACCGCCACCCCCAGCGCGACGATACCTCCCCGCATCTTTGGACCGGACCGAACCGGGTCGATTCTGCCCTGAGCCCAGGTGCACCTGGAGCCATCGCTACCCGCCTGTCCTTTGCATCAATCCCCGTGTGAGTCAGCCGTTGTCCTGTTTACCTGTCGTCTGTTGGGAATAATATAAGATTGTGTCTAAGTGCTTGTCTTTCTATGCTGTCCCTCTTGTAGTTGTAATCTAACCTTCCGCCTTAATATAACCTCCTCCGGAGGTCTTGAGAACTGAACCCCTGGTGTCGTATTGTGTTATTGTAATCCAGCCGGGTGTCTTCTTTTTCTTATTGAGCCAGCATCGCGCGACTAGTCAACGTTCGGGCACAATCGGGTAACTTGTGCAGACGTGGTCATACCATAAAACCGCTCGGTAAATAACATCCAAGCCACGTCTGTAACAATATATATATATGTATATATATATATATATATATATATATATATATATAATATATATATATATATATATATATATATATATATATATATATATATATATGTATTGTTGCGGATATGGGATTTGCATCCATCCATATCCGCTTGTAAATATTCCCCTATTTCCTCAATACTTCCCAACTATCCCCAATCCCCCATTCCCTAGTCCCATTTTCTGTAAACAACACTCTGTAGACCCGACCTCCCCCTATTTCCCCCATTAAATGTCGTGCCCAGGTTCACCGCATCTCATGTAAGACAACTATAGGACATCTTGCTAGTTATTCTTAGTCTATGTCAGTTAAGGACTCGTTTCCATTAATTCTGACCCTTCGTTGCACCAGAATGTGATTGTATGGCACCGTTAGGAAGTTTAGGACCTCCCAATACCTCCCCGCAGCTCTTCCTCACGGTTCAGCAACAACAACAACAACAACAGCAATGGCGGCAGCGTGCACAGGGAGTGCGCGTCCTCACTCCGGCTTGGTTGGTAGGGGGTGTTGGGAGGGCATGAGGCCTTCCCAACGAGCCGCCATCGAACATGTGCTCGACGGGGTTACCAAATAGGGGCTCCCTGTCAGCTCCTCGTCAAGGGCGGAGCCCGGTAACCCCCGCAACCAATGGAAGCGGCGGATCGGCCCCAGGGGGGCGGAGCCAACCAGCCGAGGGCGTGTCACTCCCCGCTGAGCATGCGCAGGAAGAGGGAGGTGACGTCAGATGCGCGCTGAGCTTGGAGCAAGCAAGACGTACCCTCCGAGCGCTGTGAGGCCTCCCCGCATCTCTGGACTGGACCGTGCTTTATCCTGTCCCCGAGCCAAGGTGCACCTTGTGCTATCGACTACCTGTCCCTTCCTGCCATCAATCCCTGTGTAAGTCAGCCTTGTTCCGTTTGTCTGTGGTCTGTCTGGGATAAGATAAGACTGTAATTAAGTGCCTATCTCTTCTGTGTCTTTACCTCACTACCTTGTAATCTACCCCTTTTCTCCACCACTGTAATTATATCCTCCTCCGGAGGTCTTGAGAACTGTACCCCTTGCGTCGTTTCATCTATCCCAGTCGTTGTGTCCTTTCCATCATTGATTTAGCATAGCGCGATTTGGTCAACGTTTGGGTGGAATCGGGTGAGTTGGGGAAGAATCGGGGGAACTGTTAGGTCGCGGCAATACCACCGCTCGGTAAATAACATCCTAACCGCGTCCGTAACAATATATATATATATATGTATGTATGTATGTATGTATGTATGTATGTATGTATGTATGTATGTATATATATATATATATATATATGTATGTATGTATGTATGTATGTATGTATGTATGTATGTATGTATGTATGTATGTATGTATGTATATATATATATATATATATATATATATATATATATATATATATATAAATATATATATATATATACACAAAGAATTAAGTTAAGCACCCCTACACAACGAATTAAGGTAAGCACCCCCTAATATATATTCTTTGTGTATATGTATACATTGGCATATATTCTAAGGTATGTGAGATCAAATAATGATTGGTATGACATTAGCAATTATCCATTGATGAAATTGAGTGATCAAAGTGAAAAAAAGTGATTGGTTGAGTCAGTGATCCGATCACGTGGGTCCTACACACGTTATTGACGCAAAGATCGCTAGAGGTCTTCTCAGAACAATGACTGTACGTTAGAAAACATAAACGTCATCCACACTGTCCGTGATGGACCTATAGCTCCATACTTAAATTGAGGTGAAAATATGCCTAAAATTCCCAAAAAATTTCACCTTAAATTATTCAGAATAAAATATTGAAAACGGCATGATTGTTATGTTTTTATGTGACCATAATATCACTTCTCCAGAAAATATAGCAATATCATGGGTATATTACACTGTTTTGACGACAACAAACTTGTAGTGTGCGAGGTTGTAAAAAAACGGGGGGGGTGCTTAACCTAATTCTTTGTGTATATATATATATATATATATATATATATTGTTACGTGCTCCTCCCCAGCCTCCGGGCACGGCTCTCCTTTCCTTTCCATGTTCCTTGCCTCTCCTCAGTTACGGAAGCCATGTTATGGAAGCCTCTCCTCAGTGAAACACAGATGAAAGCCCACAGAATCTTGTTTCTCACAGTCTGAGAGTTCTTTACGTGCTTTTTTGCAAACTCTAAGTGGGCTTTCATGTGTCTTTCACTGAGGAGAGGCTTCCGTCCGGCCACTCTGCCATAAAGCCCAGATCGGTGGGGTGTTGCAGTGATGGTTGTCCTTCTGGGAGTTTCTCCCATCTCCACACAGGATCTCTGGAGCTCAGCCAGAGTGACCATCGGGTTCTTGGTCACCTCTCTTACCAAGGCCCTTCTCCCCCGATTGCTCAGTTTGGCCGGGCGGCCAGCTCTAGGAAGAGTCCTGGTTGTTCCAAACTTTTCCATTTAAGAATTATGGAGGCCACTGTGCTCTTGGGAACCTTCAATGCAGCAGAATTTTTTTTGTCGACTTTCCCAGATCTGTGCCTCGACACAATCCTGTCTCTGAGCTCTGCAGGCAGTTCCATCTACCTCATGGCTTGGTTTTTGCTCTGATATACATTGTCAGCTGTGAGACCTTATATAGACAGGTGTGTGCCTGTCCAAATCATGTCCAATCAATTGAATTTACCATAGGTGGACTCCAATCAAGGTGTAGATACATCTCAAAGATGAGCAAGAGAAATGGGAGGCACCTGAGCTAAATTTCAAGTGTCATAGCAAAGGGTCTGAATACTTATGTCAATGTGATATTTCAGTTTTCTATTTTTAATAAATTTGCAAAACTTTGTAAAATCCTGTTTTCTCTTTGTCATTATGGGGTAATGAGTGTAGATTGATGAGGGGAAAAAATGATTTTAAACGATTTCAGCACAAGGCTGCAACATAACAAAATGTGAAAAAAGTGAAGGGGTCTGAATACTTTCTGAATGCACTGTATGTACAAGCTATTGTACGAGCAATAGACAATGTAGTAGATAATACAACAACGAACCACATCAAGGTGATGGGGTGAAGAAGGTGAAAACACATCTGTATATTGGGTTTATTTTGTACTAGGGCGTGCCCGTACGTGGGTGCAAAAAAACATGCGTGCAAACAACAACAACAAAAAAAAACTTTGAAACCACGTGGCAGTAACGACCACAGAACCCCCCCCCCTCCATTTACATGAAATGGTTTGGTCTTCGCAAAGCCAAAGCGAACGGCTTGCGAGTACGGTAGAACCCCCCCCTCTATTTACATGAAATGGTTTGGTCCATTCGCAAAGCCAAAGCGAACGGCTTGCGAGTACGGTGACCATACCTTGGGAACCACTTGTCCGATTAATTTCAAACCTTGAAAAGGCACATCCTCGGGTCCCCAGCAATATACCTGGCAAGTTTCAAGTATATCGGACCCGTGGTTGTCGAGAAACAGCGGTCACAGACACACAGACACACACACATACACACACACACACATACACACACACATACACACAGAGATTACTGGAATTATAGATAGATGCACGATATATATACATACATATATATATATATATATATATATATATATATATATATATATATATATATATATATATATATATATATATATATATATATATACTGTATATATATATATATTGTCGCGATCCCGCCTGGTAAATGTTCCCAGCACGGAATACGGACGTGAATGTCCGGGCTTCAAGTAATCCACGGAGTGGACAAAAGAGACGTAATCAACACAATTGTGTTTTAATCGGCCTTCTAGGGGTAAGGCACGATGCTTTATTGGCTCGATCACAAAAACCATGAAAGGTAACAAATGGAATAGGCTGCACAAGCCTGCAGGAACGGTCGGCCACAGACGCTCCAACAAGACGCAGGTAAGATCCTCGCGGCTCCAATCGACGAGCTCCGGGACTCGAAGGATACCAGGATGGAATACCACACAAGGCCGCCAGGAACGGTCGGCCACAGACGCTCCAACAAGACGCAGGTAAGATCCTCGCGGCTCCAATCGACGAGCTCCGGGACTCGAAGGATACCAGGATGGAATACCACACAAGGCCGCCAGGAACGGTCGGCCAGGAGCTCCAACACGAAGCAGGCAATATAGGACTCACAGTTCCAATCTACGATCTCCGGGAATCACTCGTTCTCTTCCGGAATCACTCACTCGTACAATCCATAACTATAAACGATCAGCACAACTCGCTGTCGTGAGGCGTAACGAAAGTTCCCTCGCCTCGAGGCCTCGAACCTCCGAGCTGCGTTCCGTATCATGAGATGGCGGCCGCGCTCTCTGACCCTCCACCAATCACGTCCCGACTCGCCTCCCAATCGCGTGAGGCTCCAAGGAGGTTACGTCAGTGGTGGGCGGGGCACTCATTTGGGTGAGAACAAAGGTGGTTTCACCGGGGGTTTTCTCACAATATATATATATATATATATATATATATATATATATATATATATACTGTATATATATATATATATATATATATATATACTGTATATATATATATATATATATATATATATATATATATATATATATATATATATATATATATATATATATATATATTGTTACATGTTACCTCCCCAAACTCCGGTTACAGTGCTCCTCAGAGTCTCGAGAGGGAACACGGCCAAATGATTTGTTATTTCGAGTGTTCTAATAAGCCATGGTAAAATAACACCAATGCAATTTTCGAACAAAACAAGTAATTGTATTAAGAACTCTCACATACACAATAATAACACTCTTAACGAAAGTACCATGAAAATGTCATTTTTATCAAATGAACAATACATGTGATGGTACCATCATTTCCCAATGCTCTCGAAGCAATAAACTCACGATACGCCAAACATGAGTGGAATGTAACATTCCCCAAAGTCTGTGCGTGGATCCCCGCGCTGGTTGAAGGTCGAGGTCGTGCAGAATGGCAAAACAACAGGCAGGTATCGGCATGGAGGCGGACGAGGAATTATGAGGTGAGAGGTCGATATGGAAATTGCACCAATATGGAAACCAACAGCGATCAACACAATGATGTCAATATGGGAATCACAATGATAAAACAAGATGCACCAAGTGGACAGCCTCTTTAAGGACAAAATGGCGAATCAGCCTGTAATGGAGACTCTTGCTTTCCCACCATCAATAACTCACGCTTCGTAATAAAACCTGAGACGCAGGTTTAATTGCAATCACAATGTGTGACGATGTCGTGGGCAATCGCTTTCACGGGAAGCCTCAACTCATTCGCGACCAATATAAAAAAAGTCTGCTCGCAGCCTCGATGCGACTCACAGCTGTCTCCTCCTCTCTCTGCCGATCTCCTCCTTCCTCCTCTTCTCCGTTCCGGTTTCTTTGCCGCGTTTTTCCTTTTTCCTTCACAAACATATATTTTTACCTTTTACTGAAGTCATTTCCATTTCATGCAAAAATCTTAACAACAATATTACCTGAAACTAAAAATCCTACAAGTAAATAATTATCAACAACAAAGGCAGAAGTGACGAATCCCTAACAATATATATATATGTATGTATGTATGTATGTATGTATGTATGTATGTATGTACGTATGTATGTACGTATGTATGTACGTACGTACGTACGTACGTACATACATACTCGCAGCCTCGATGCGAGGGGATCTCGCGAGATCTCGGAGACGGTGGGAGGGATTTTCGAAGCTCCACACGGTCTCCACGTTTTTCGAAGTTAAGTCTGTTCACAATTGTATTTTGTTGAAACTGTATTTATCTTTCGGTGTGTGAAGTTATTGTGTGCAACTTTGGTTGTTTCTCGGTGTTTATCTTTCATAAATTGATCGTCTGTTTGCCGTGTCGCGAGCAAGGCCTTTGCCGCGTCGCGAACGATTTGAAATCGAAGTTAAGTGATTGTTCCCATTTGTATTTTCGTTAAAACTGTATTTATTTATGGTGTTGTACGTATATTGTGCCCCGACGAAGATTTTTCGGTGCAAATCTTTCATACCTGTATTGAAAATCGTGTTAATTCGTGTCGTGTCTTGAGGCCTTGTACAGTGTGCACTGTACAACCTTGAGGCTTTGTTTTTCTCTCAGCGGTCCGTCGTTTGTGATCCAATAACTTTCGTTCTCTGTATTCCCAGTCTTTTCACCCATAGCCTACTTCCTTGTGTAAATCTCAACTCAAAAAAAAAAAAACAACAAAAAAAACAAACAACATTTCCTTCTCTGTTCTCATTCGTTTATTCATTCTTATTCGTTCGTTCGTTCTTCGACCACGTGTTTCTCCCCCATTTCCCCAGATAGTTTTCACTCATTAACCTTCAATGTTTACACTTTCCCCTCAAGTTATGTATTCCGTCATATTTTATAACACCTTTTTCTTCTTCTTCTTTAAAAGGCTGCTTTCGACTTGCTCACCAAATCAATTCATCCCAAAAAAAATATCCATCTCCTATAGTGCCTTTTTTCTACATTCCCTAAACTCTCCTGCACTCCATCCTCCATCCAGCGTCCTTAAACGTATTTTTAACTCGAAGGTCACAAGAAACTCATTTTGCAATAAATGTTCGTTTCCCATAAATCGTACACTTTCAAAAATCCAATCTCACCCCTCCCCTCCAAATCTTCCCCATAACCCCTCCCCTCCAAATCTTCCCCATCACCCCTCCCCTCCAAATTTTCCCCATCACCCATCCCTTTCAAATCTCCCCCCTTGCCCCCTCCCTCCTAAACTACCCCCTCACCCCTCCCCGCCAAGACGCCCCCTCGCCCCTCCCCTCCTAGACTCCTGCCTCACCCCTCCCCTCCAAATCTCCCCCATATCCCATCCCTTTCAAATCCCTCCCCTTGTCCCTTCCCTCCCAAACTCCCCCCTCACCCCTCCCCTTCAAATCTCCCCACCCTCATTGCTTCTCAATTTCCCCCCTCTCACTCCCCATCCTCAAAGCGTCCTCCCCGCTTCTTCCCCCTTCAAACTCTCACCTCCATCTCCCCCAACCTTCTGCCTCGCTCTTCCCCCTCCTCAAATAACACCTCATTGTGGCTCACCCAATCACCATCAAACCTTTTGTCCGCCCCATCCTTCCCTTTCTCCGAGCTATTCTGAAATCTCTGACACACCTTCAACAGCTCTCCCTACCTCTTCCACCTCTTCCACATCTTACCCTACCCTCCTCCCCCCTGTTCTGTATCTGATGCTCCCCCTTCCTCTTCATTAACGGTATGGACCTCAAACATCCGGGGCCTTCGTTCAAACTTAACTGATCTCTCCATACAGGTTGCTTCTGTCAAACCAGACGTGATCTGCTTAACAGAAACTTTCCTCCTTTATGATGTCTCTGATTCCATAGTATCTCTCCCGGGCTACTCCCTCCTCCGGTATGATAGACCTGAGCCTCGTCCTGGAGGCGGGGTTGCTATCTTTATCAAAAACTCTCTTCCTCACTCGCCCTGCACTGCACTCTCTCCACCTCACCCCCAGGAATACCTCTGGCTACGGCTTCCCCTTCGCTCCCACCTCTTGTTCATATGTGTGTTGTACCGTCCACCAAACAGTGATGACTCCATCTACATCTCGCTGTCTGATGATATGGACCAACTTCTATCTACTCATCCCAACTCTCTCTTCCTCATATGTGGTGATTTCAACTGTCATCATGCCAGTTGGCTGGGTGTGGGTACCTCTCTCACCAGCCATGGCTCCTCAGCAAAGGACTTCTGCGACTCACTGGGACTGACACAATCTGTCAATTTCCCGACCCGGATCTCAGTCAACGGAACATCTTCTCTTCTGGACTTGGTTATGACTAACTTCCCTGAAAATGTCTGCTGCTCTTCTTCTGCTCCGATCGGATCATCTGATCATGTCCTTGTTAAAGTGGACATCTCTCTGACCATCCTCAGGGAGCCTGCTCAGCGTCGACGAGTCTGGCATTTCACTCAGGCCAACTGGCACGGTCTTCAAGCAGCCATCAATCATCTGGACTGGTCTCCCATCTCTACCACCTCTGACATCAACTCATCCTGGGAATTCTTCCAAAGTAAATTGCTCTCTCTCATGCACAGATTTATCCCATCTCGTCTTCAGTTGTCATACCCTTCCTCCCGTCCATGGTACACGGAATCTTGTGGTGAGGCTGTTGCCCAGAAACAACTTGCCTTCGTCTCCTGGAAAGCAAATCCAACGGAAGGAAATCTCATTTCCTTTCACAAAGCCCGAAACAAGTGTGTGTCCACCCTCAGGAGAGCCAGGAAACAATATCTCTCCGTTCTCAAGACCGAACTCTCTTATCTGTCTCCCTCTTCCAAATCCTGGTGGCGTCTAGTCAAATCCGTTTCTGGTGTTTGTTCCCCCTCCATCCCCTCCCTTACCTCAAACGGCTACACAGCTGACTCCGCACGTGAAAAAGCTGAATGCCTCAACTCTGTGTTTGCCTCTAAATCTTGTGTCCCAAACCCATCCCTCTCTGTACCCACCATACCCAGTCGTACCCTGCTGCTCCTGGACTCCGTGTCCTTTCCTCCTGACAAGGTGGAAAAGTTTCTGTCAACCCTCGACTCTGATTCTGCAACTGGACCCGACAGCATCAGCCCACGGGTCCTAAAATCCTGCTCTGGTGCTCTATCTCACCCTCTCTCTGTTCTCTTCACCCTCTCTTTTGCTCAAGGTCAACTGCCATCTGCTTGGAAATCAGCCAACATCACCGCTTTGCACAAAAAAGGTGCAAAAACAGATCCTAGCAACGACAGACCAATCAGCCTTCTCCCAATTATCAGCAAAGTCATGGAATCCATCATTGCTTCGGATATGAAATCTTTCCTCTTCTCCAATGGCTTGATCTCTGATCATCAATTTGGTTTCAGACCAGGTCACTCTACTCTGGACATGCTGCTTCTGCTGTCTCAACAATGGATGGAGGTCCTCAATGCCAAACAGGAAATTAGAGCTGTCTCCCTCGACATATCACGTGCCTTCGACACGGTCTGGCACCCCGCTCTGCTCACCAAACTCTCCTCCTTTGGTATCCATGGAAATCTCCACGCATGGCTGGCGGACTTCCTCTCTAGTCATCGTCAACGTGTGGCCCTGAATGGGTTTCTCTCATCTCCTCTTCCTGTTCAGGCTGGAGTTCCCCAAGGCAGTGTTCTGGGCCCCGTGCTTTTTCTGGTCTTCATCAATGATCTCTCTGACTCTCTCGAAAATCCTCTCTATCTCTTTGCTGATGACTCCACTCTCTGCCGCTCCATTCCTCTTCCCTCAGATCGGCAGTCTGCTGCCTCCTCACTCTCTGAAGACCTGGACAAAATCACAGACTGGTCAAACAAGTGGAACATGTCTTTCAATCCTGACAAATCTCACACTCTTACTATGTCTCTCCGAAAAGATCGACTGGACAACCCTCCCATCTACTTTCTCAACAATCCTCTCCAAGAAGTTCTGTCGCTCAAGATTTTGGGTCTCACTATCTGCTATGATCTTTCTTGGGAAAACCACATTTCCAAGCTGGCCTCCAAAGCCAGTCGCCGACTGGGCATCCTCCGTCGTGCGAAGTCCTTCCTCAGCACACCTGAGCTCCTCACCACATACAAGGCTTTCATCCGCAGCTCAATGGAATACTGTTCTCCCCTATGGGCCGGTGCTCCTGCCTCACACCTACCTCGGCTTCACGCTGTTGAAACCAAAGCTTTCAGAATTATTGGAATCTCCCGCGATGAAGCTATCTCTGAGGGCCTTTCACTCACTCACCGCAGGCAGGTAGGTGGTCTTTCTGTCTTCTACCGACTCCTCTCCGGCCTTGCACCCCCAGCTCTCTCTGTGCTCTGTCCCCCAAATATTCCTACAGGTCGCACAAGATCTGCCAGCAACCCTCTGATGGTTAAACTGCCGAAATCTCGGCTCTCTGCTCACCTTCACTCTTTCATTCCTCTTTTCTCCCGCCTCTGGAACAAACTCCCTCACTCCCTTCAATCCCACTCCTCCCTCCAGGTCTTTAAAACAGCTGTTCACCACCATCTCTTATCTTCCCCCATCCAAAACCTTGATCTTTTCTACCCCCGCTAATTCACCCCAGATCCACCTTGTTTGAAATTCCAACTTCTTTCCTGGAAGTCCTGGCAGTGTCCATATGTTTTATACCTCTCCCACCGCCCCCTTCCCATGCCCCCCCACCAAAGCCCCCGCCCTCTCTCAGATCTCTCGATGTCTCCATGTCTCTCGGTCCCTGCTCTCAAATGTTGTGTTTGTGTCCTTCCCCCTCTCTCCCCATCTTGTCTACCGCTCCCGATGTTATATGTTTTATGTGTCGGTTTGTCTTTCTGTGTGATTAATGTTCGCTCTTTCACGAGCCTCGATCTTGTATACAAAAAAAAATAAAAATAAAAAAAAATAATAATACATACATACATACATATATATATATATATATATATATATATATATATATATATATATATATATATATATACATACACACACACACACACACACACACACACACACACACAGAGGGGGGAACACAAACAACAGAGTATAGTTGAGATCAAGGGGAGGGGGCGAGGGGGGGGGGGGGAGTACACATGGACATGAACAACCTGCACATAAGCTGAATGAAAGTCAGCAAGGATAGAAAGTGGAAAGGGAGGATGAAGCTGAAAAGGAACAAACCAACCAAAAACTAACAAACAGAAAGAGGTGAGGGAGAGTGGGGGTCACAATAATCTGTAAAATAAGAGTACTTGAGAACGAGATAATTATGGGTAAAAGATAAATAATGGGACAGAGAGGATGGAGATAGGGTGAGTGGGTATGGGAAACAGTTGAGAAAAAACAAAACACGTCGGCCCAACATGATCAGAACCCGAAACGCAGGATCGAAATAAATTTAACTAGAGAGTTCATAGAATACGTTACCCTGTGCAGTGTTCAATTATATTATATACTTCAATTTAAATTAAATGGTGATTTTTAAAGATTGTTGAAAAAAATTCCAGAAGTTCCGCACTGTTTAATCAGTCTTATAAATCACACTATTTAACATGTCCAAATGCTGTTAAATGGAAGGGTTTTGAAAGTGGCAAGAAGGTGCAAATTTTGGAAGTTCATCGGACCATCGACGGCACAGTCAGTGAAAGCTCAAAATCACTGAACCACATCAAGGTGAGTTGTTTCTCGATGATAAACTAACGTTTGTGTGGACAGACAGACGGACATGAGCCAATTGCTTAACCCCACTTTTTGCTTTTTGTGCACTCAATGAGAGGAACAATACATCCAACCAGAGAACATAAAATCGATGGCAGCACATACAATTCCGGAACGACTACCTAGCTTTTTGGAATATCACTTCGGAGGACCAAGAGAAGCAACCACGACCAGGAAACAGGAAGTTAGGATTTCGGTAATTTGAGGTTGTTTCTCCCAAATTGTCCCATTGTTGTACGGTTAGTGAGGCCACGTCTCTGAAATGAAATTTAAACTTTGGCAATTACTCACGTGAAGATGTACTTTAGCTGTACGGCAAAATAATACGTGCATACCATAATTGATGGAATCATGTGATTGGAAAGATATTTTGCGTAAGGAGATGTCTAGCAATCTTTGTGTTTCCCAAAAGGCCGGACATACATCCCTTGACGATTTTACATGCCAATCAATTGTGTGTAACTGCATTGCTTTGCCTCTAGGTGGGAGGTGAGCGATGCTGTCCTTGCAAAACATTTGAACAACACTCCTAAACGTGTTGTTGTAAAAGTGGCTGCAGAATGTTTCTTGTTTCAGAAAAGACAGCCCTTAATTCTGCAAAGCAATTACCTTCCATGATTTGAGCTGTACAGGGTGCTTATTTACACATCCTGATCCCAGCTGATATTGATCACATCTCCGAGCATGTACGCTGATCCGCTGGAACACAAATTACGACCTAATAAATGAGTACAGTCAAACTTTATACCCATTTCAGTTACAGCCAAAGGAGTTAAGTCATTCCTTGAAATAAAAAACAACAACTTTCATTTGCACGTTATTTCATAACTTGCAGGGACAAAGTGCGAGATGAATTACATCAGATCTTGGCCTACTCCTTGCATGTTTGTGTGCATCACATCAATGGGTATTTTAATGAGCTAAATGTTCTTACTGCTCAAAAGCATCCCAAGAGGCTACGAATGACAACTCCTCATATGAAGAGAGCAGTTGCTCAGCAAGTCCATCACACCCACATCAAAGCATTGTTCGCATTGCCAGTGTGGTGACAAGGGGTCAGTGGATGACACACTGTGTTCACAGACTTGTTTATGAGTATCTCAAAAGAAGCCCGAACTCACAAACATCATCGCAAAATGCAGAAAGATCTGGGCAAAGAAGTTGAAAAGCAGATTTTTTTTTGCTGTTTTCGGAAGCCTCTCCTGTTCTCAGGTGAGACCAGCTTCAAAGACTTCTCTTCCAGGAGATGAATGAGCGAGTATGGAGAAGGCAGCCATATGTTTTACAAGCAATTGCTAAATTTAATGGAGGCGCCATTGTGTTCTCGACAGAATCTATTCACTGGAAAATCAACTTTGTGTTCATTGACGGAGGCAAATTAGTTCACAACAATGCATATCTATTCTCAAGAACAATCTTTAGACGGGAGCAATGCATTCGATCGTGTCCGTGTGTGTGTGTGTGTGTGTGTGTGTGTGTGTGTGAACAAGATATCTGGAAAAGTTCTGAACGGATTTGGATGAAAGTTGGTGGGATGATTGCCCTTGGGATAAGGAAGAATTGATTACTTTTTGGTGAAGCTCAGGATATTATTCCGGATCCAGGAATTTTTTGAAGGATTGTTTACCTTTGGAAGATAGGGCTCATTTTTTTCAACATTATCTTCTATATATTCTATATTTAACATTGTGATATGAAAATAGTTTTCATATTTGTTGTAAATGTAGTTTAAACTCGTGGTTATGCGTTAGAGCGGTGTATTTTGTTAGCAGCGTCGTTTTCAAGGTTCTTTTTTTTTTCTAATAAAGACATATTCTGTCATTTTAAAACCACCAAAGTGTGTATTCGGTTTCCCCGTTCATAAAAGGTATCGATTGATACGTATAATGCTTTAGAAAACTAATTATAATTATTTTTTACCTCAGAAGAGATATCAACATTTACCTCAGTGAATGTCAATCGCGGTGTCAGTATTTGATGAACTTATAAAGACTTAGGTGACTTATAAGTGTAACCAGAATGTGCACGGGATTCTTCCCAGAAGAATGAGTGGTCGCATTAGCTTGTACGACCTAAAATGAGCGAGTTTTGTTTTCACGTTTGGGCCAGTTTTACATGTTGTATCCCTAAGGAATGAAACGAACGTTTTTCTGGCTTACAATTTTATTTGAAGTCACACATGCCTCAAAATACACTCACTTATATAGAATTGAACGCTGAATCCGAAAATGTAAGTGAAATTGCCTTGTTTCTTTTAAACATTATCTTCTATATATTCTAAATATATATCTGTGCAGTGTCCGTCTTGTGTTGTCTTGTCTTGTGTTGTCACTGAACTACTCCCTCAAACTTTTGTGAAATCGTACTATTCTAACTTGACCCACGGCGGGAGTATGCGCTCTACTGAGTGACGTTCTAGTTTCATGTTGGTATTGCTTGATAAACTGCAATAAGAGGGTGGCATGACATGCCATGTCTACAAAAAAATTGTCTATAAGTGACAAAAAGGACATTTAACGGATTCTATAGGTGCCACGGAGTTCAGAAATGAACTCCATGCAACATAGAGTAAGGTGAGACAAGATGCTCTTGTTTAGAAAGGTGGACAAGCCCCCTGAACCTCCATACATCCCGTTGTCTCCATCACTGTGCTCACATCTTCGTTGAATACTTTAATGAACATATTGAATACTCGTCATTTGAAATTGCCTGCTGGGTCAAAGACAGAGAGACACATGGTCTGGACTTTCAGGATAATGAACATATAACCTGATCCGAGAAGTTTAAATGGGGACCGAGGAGTGAGATGTTGTGTTAAATAGGGAGCGAGTGAGTGATGATGTTCGTGACAGGGACATTGCCATTGTTAATGTTAGTGTTACGTGTTCCTCCCCAACCTCCTGGTCTCGGTATACCTCCGAACCCCGGGAGGAATCACGGCAGAAAAATATATATTTCCATGTCGAAATCAATAAGGAAACAACACCAATGATTACGAACAAACCAATAATATATTATAAATCACACAGGAATAACATTACCACAAATGACAATTAAGAGTGCACTCTATTCCATCAGCTAGCATGCATAAGGTAACTCACAGTGTTCCAAGTGAGTGGAAAGAACCTTCCCCAATGTCTCTATATTTCCGTCTTCGAGCTCAGAATTGGTCCCCTCCAGTGATCAACGGAACGATGTCGACTCTAAACCAGAATCTCGTTCCGAGGGCAGGCACAGACATGCTGCCCAAAACGGCACCAAGGCGCACGCGGCCCAAAGCGGAGAAAAGGGTCACGTGGTTAAAGTGGCACAAAGGCGCACTCACGGCGACTGGGAAATCCAAAGGCCCCCTCCAGGTACGAACTTTCACTGTACACGGTCGGCGAGCCGCAAAGTAATCGTCAGAAGCCTCGGTGCACACACACACACAACGGATACGTCTGAACGCGGTGGAAACGGTTGACGAAGCAAGGAAAGTTTGCTCGACGTGCGAAGCGCACGAGTCAAAATGGCGGACGGCTCGCACTTGAGACGTAATCACACGACGATGGTTCCTCCGAATCCAACGCCAACCTGACACGCAGGTTTGATCAGTCACAGCGATAACAACTCTATCGCGGAATCCCTTTCCAGGAAACCCAAAGTTCACTCGTGTCTCTTGCTCGACTACGGTCGATCCAGAATGCAAAGCAACCAGCTTCTTCTCCGACTTTTCTCACCGCCTCCTCCTTTTCCTCATTGTCTTCCGGTTCGGGTTCCTGTATCATTTTAAGTTAACCTTTTTAACTTTTAATAACTGTTCATAAACAATAAACCTTTGGAAGACAATAATAGTACACAGAATCAGAAATCTTTCAAGTGGAGGAAAACCACAACAGCGGAAGTGACGAATCCGTAACACCATGACCCGTCATCATCTATGTCAAGACAATTTGAACATCAACTTCAGTTAATGCCATGCATGACCCATCAAACTCCACATGTCGAGACAATTTGAACATCAACTTCAGTTAATGCCATGCATGACCAATCAACCTCCACATGTCAAGACTATTTGGACATCAACAACTTCAGTTAATGCATGCATGTCCCATCATCCTCTACATGTCAAGACTATTTGAACATCAACTTCAGTTAATGCCATGCATGACCCATCATCCTCTACATGTCAAGACTATTTGAACATCAACTTCAGTTAATGCCATGCATGACCCATCATCCTCCACATGTCGAGACTATTTGAACATCAACTTCAGTTAATGCCATGCATGACCCATCATCCTCCACATGTCGAGACTATTTGAACATCAACTTCAGTTAATGCAATGCATGACCCATCATCCTCCACATGTCGAGACTATTTGAACATCAACTTCAGTTAATGCCATGCATGACCCATCATCCTCCACATGTCGAGACTATTTGAACACCAACTTCAGTTAATGCCATGCATGACCCATCATCCTCAACATGTCAAGACAATTTGAACACCAACTTCAGTTAATGCCATGCATGAGCCATCACCCTCTACATAACAAGACTATTCGAACATCAACTACAGTTAATGCCATGCATGACCCATCATCCTCTGCATGTCAAAACTATTTGAACATCAACTTCAGTTAATGCCATGCATGACCCATCATCCTCTACATGTCGAGACTATTTGAACATCAACTTCAGTTAATGCCATGCATGACCCATCACCCTCGACATATCAAGACTATTTAGACATCAACAACTTCAGTTAATGCCATGCATGACCCATCATCCTCTACATGTCAAGACTATTTGAACATCAACTTCAGTTAATGCCATGCATGACCCATCAAAGCCATCATCCTCCACATGTGAAGACTATTTGGACATGAACTTCAGTTAATGCCATGCATGACCCATCATCCTCCAAATGTCGAGACTATTTGAACATCAACTTCAGTTAATGCCTTGCATGAACCATCACTCTCTACATATCAAGACTATTTGGACATCAACAACTTCAGTTAATGCCATGCATGTCCCATCATCCTCTACATGTCAAGACTATTTGAACATCAACTTCAGTTAATGCCATGCATGACCCATCATCCTCTACATGTCAAGACTATTTGAACATCAACTTCAGTTAATGCCATGCATGACCCATCATCCTCTACATGTCAAGACGATTTGGACATCAACAACTTCAGTTAATGCCATGCATGACCCATCATCCTCCACATGTCGAGACTATTTGAACATCAACTTCAGTTAATGCAATGCATGACCCATCATCCTCCACATGTCGAGACTATTTGAACACCAACTTCAGTTAATGCCATGCATGACCCATCATCCTCAACATGTCAAGACTATTTGAACATCAACTTCAGTTAATGCCATGCATGACCCATCATCCTCCACATGTCGAGACTATTTGAACACCAACTTCAGTTAATGCCATGCATGACCCATTATCCTCAACATGTCAAGACTATTTGAACATCAACTTCAGTTAATGCCATGCATGACCCATCATCCTCCACATGTCGAGACTATTTGAACATCAACTTCAGTTAATGCCATGCATGACCCATCACCTTCTACATATCAAGACTATTTGAACATCAACTTCAGTTAATGCCATACATGACACATCATCCTCCACATGTCGAGACTATTTGAACATCAACAACTTCAATTAATGCCATGCATGACCCATCATCCTCCACATGTCGAGACTATTTGAACATCAACTTCAGTTAATGCCATGCATGACCCATCATCCACTACATATCAAGACTATTTGAACATCAACTTCAGTTAATGCCATGCATGACCCATCATCCTCAACATGTCAAAACTATTTGAACATCAACTTCAGTTAATGCCATGCATGACCCATTGACCCATCATCCTCCACATGTCGAGACTATTTGAACATCAACAACTTCAGTTAATGCCATGCATGACCCATCATCCTCCACATGTCGAGACTATTTGAACATCAACTTCAGTTAATGCCATGCATGACCCATCATCCTCTACATGTCGAGACTATTTGAACATCAACAACTTCAATTAATGCCATGCATGACCCATCATCCTCCACATGTCGAGACTATTTGAACATCAACTTCAGTTAATGCCATGCATGACCCATCATCCACTACATATCAAGACTATTTGAACATCAACTTCAGTTAATGCCATGCATGACCCATCATCCTCAACATGTCAAAACGATTTGAACATCAACTTCAGTTAATGCCATGCATGACCCATCATCCTCCACATGTCGAGACTATTTGAACATCAACAACTTCAGTTAATGCCATGCATGACCCATTGACCCATCATCCTCCACATGTCGAGACTATTTGAACATCAACTTCAGTTAATGCCATGCATGACCCATCATCCTCAACATGTCAAAACGATTTGAACATCAACTTCAGTTAATGCCATGCATGACCCATCATCCTCCACATGTCGAGACTATTTGAACATCAACAACTTCAGTTAATGCCATGCATGACCCATCATCCTCCACATGTCGAGACTATTTTTTTTTTTTTGTATACTGAATGGAGGCTCGTGAAAGAGCTAACATTTATTACACAAACAAATCAAACAGACAAACAAAATATATAAAAAGAGGGAGCGGTTGACAAGATGGGGAGAGAAGGGGAAACACACAAACACAACATTTGAGAGCAGGGACATCGGGAGATGTGTGGGAGGGAGAGGGCTTGGGGGGAGGAGGCGTGGGAAGGGGGGGGGGGGGTGGGAGAAATATAAAACACAAGGACACCATGGACTTCCAGGACAGAAGTTGGAATTTCAAAAAAGTGGATTTGGGGTGAAATTAGTGGGGGTAGATAAGATCAAGGTTTTGGATGGGGGAAGATAAGAGATGGTGGTGAACAGCTCTTTTAAAGACCTGGAGGGAGGAGTGGGATTGAAGAGAGTGAGGGAGTTTGTTTCAGAGTGGGAGAAAAGCGGAATGAAGGAGTGAAGGTGAGCAGAGAGCCTAGATTTTGGCAGTTTAACCATAAGAGGGTTGCAGGCAGATCTTGTGCGACCTGTAGGAATATTTGGGGGACAGAGCCCAGAGAGAGGAGGGGGGGCAAGGCCGGAGAGGATTCGGTAGAAGACAGAAAGACCACCTACCTGCCTGCGGTGAGTGAGTGAGAGGCCCTTGGAGTTAGCTTCATCGCGGGAGATTCCAATGATTCTGAACGCTTTGGTTTCAACAGCGTGAAGACGAGCTAGGTGTGAGGCAGGAGCACCAGCCCAGAGGGGAGAGCAGTATTCCATTGAGCTGTGGATGAAAGCCTTGTATGTGGTGAGGAGCTCAGGTGTGCCAAGGAAGGACTTCGCACGACGGAGGATGCCCACTGCCCAGTCGGCGACTGGCTTTGGAGGCCAGATTTGAAATGTGGTTTTCCCAGGAAATATCAATGCAGATAGTGAGACCCAAAAGCTTGAGTGACAGAACTTCTTGGAGAGGATTATTCAGAAAGTGGATGGGAGGGTTGTCCAGTCGGTCTTTTCGGAGAGACATCGTAAGAGTGTGAGATTTGTCAGGATTGAAAGACATGTTCCACTTGTTTGCCCAGTCTGTGATTTTGTCCAGGTCTGCAGAGAGTGAGGAGGCTGCAGACTGCCGATCTGAGGGATGAGGAATGGAGCAACAGAGAGTAGAGTCATCAGCAAAGAGATAGAGAGGATTTTCAAGAGAGTCAGAGAGATCATTGATGAAGACCAGCAAAAGCACAGGGCCCAGAACACTGCCTTGGGGAACTCCAGCCTGAACAGGAAGAGGAGATGAGACAAACCCATTCAGGGCCACACGTTGACTATGACTAGAGAGGAAGTCTGCCAGCCATGTGTGGAGATTTCCATGAATACCAAAGGAGGAGAGTTTGGTGAGCAGAGCGGGGTGCCAGACCGTATCGAAGGCACGTGATATGTCAAGGGAGACAGCTCTAATTTCCTGTTTGGCATTGAGGACCTCCATCCATTGTTGAGAAAGCAGAAGCAGCATGTCCTGAGTAGAGTGACCAGGTCTGAAACCAAATTGATGATCAGAGATCAAGCCATTGGAGAAGAGGAAAGATTTCATATCCGAAGTAATGATGGATTCCATGGCCTTGCTGATAAATGGGAGAAGGCTGATTGGTCTGTAGTTGCTAGGATCTATTTTTGCACCTTTTTTGTGCAAAGCGGTGATGTTGGCTGATTTTCAAGCAGATGGAAGTTGACCTTGAGCAAAATAGAGGGTGAAGAGAACAGAGAGAGGGAGTGAAAGAGCGGAAGAACAGGATTGTAGGACCCGTGGTCTGATGCCGTCAGGTCCAGTTGCAGAATCAGAGTCGAGGGTTGACAGAAACTTTTCCACCTTGTCAGGAGGAAAGGACACAGAATCCAGGAGCAGCTGGGTACGACTGGGTACGGTGGGTACAGAGAGGAATGTGTTTGGGACACAAGATTTAGAGGCAAACACAGAGTTGAGGCATTCAGATTTTTCACGTGCGGATTCAGCCGTGTAGCCGTTTGAGGTGAGGGAGGGGATGGAGGGGAAACAAACACCAGAAACATATTTGACCAGCCACCACCAGGATTTGGAAGAGGGAGACAGATAAGAGAGTTCGGTCTTGAGAACGGAGAGATATTGTTTCCTGGCTCTCCTGAGGGTGGACACACACTTGTTTCGGGCTTTGTGAAAGGAAATGAGATTTCCTTCCGTTGAATTTGCTTTCCAGGAGACGAAGGCAAGTTGTTTCTGGGCAACAGCCTCACCACAAGATTCCATGTACCATGGACAGGACGAAGGGTATGACAACTGAAGACGAGATGGGATAAATCTGTGCAGGAGAGAGAGCAATTTACTTTGGAAGAATTCCCAGGATGAGTTGATGTCAGAGGCGGTAGAGATGGGAGACCAGTCCATATGATTGATGGCTGCTTGAAGACTGTGCCAGTTGGCCTGAGTGAAATGCCAGTTGCCAGATTTGAACATCAACTTCAGTTAATGCCATGCATGAACCATCATCCTCAACATGTCAAGACTATTTGAACATCAACTTCAGTTAATGCCATGCATGACCCATCATCCTCTACATATCAAGACAATGTCAACATCAACTTCAATTATTAACATATTTATTCTCAAAACTTATATCACCACCATGAAGTGAAAGATTGACAAATATCCGTGTATTCATGTCTGCCGACACAGGACTTAACTCGACCAAATCACTGTGGGTGGTTTGTGTGCAGCCACTTGGCATCCGCAAGGAACCCCAAATTCCTGCCCTAATCTGCTGCAGTTGAACGTGAGGCCTGGCCGGCTGGTACGTGAAAGACTTGGGCCACAAACCTTTCCCTTCCACTGACCCCACAATAAGGTGAGATTTAAAGTAACCATTAAATAACTAGTACTGTATAGGCTACAGCATTGCAATTTCATCAAAATCCATCACAGAGTATTCGTTTAAAAAAGAAGAACATGTGTACAAGCAACTTTTTGTGAAAGAAGAAGAAGAAGAAGAGGAGGAAAAAGAAGTATAAGAGGAAGAAGGAAACTGTTATTTATTTTAATTAAATGCATCAGAATTGGGTTGCTCCGGAAAAACAAGAGGAAAGTTTTATTGTTTTAACAAGATCTCATGATTGTGCAGTAAATTCCCCAATCACACATCTACTTTACCAAGAGTAGGAGCCAATAATATTTAATGATTACTTTTTGAAATCACCTAATCATGTGTTAAACACAGAGGCCAGCCAGCCATTTGTAAATGGTAATGATATTATGTACACAGGTGATTAACGCTGTACGCTGTCTGTGTTACAAACTACACTGCAGGTATCACCATGTACTTTGTGAGAGTAAACCGATGAATCTGTGGCTTGACATAAAAAGCAAGAAAATGTTTTGAAAACTTTTTGTTTGTTATTTTCTCATTGTCCCCAGTTTGAAATGCAATGCACTCGCTGCTCTATCATTTCTCAAGCCTTTAGAATATAGTCCAAGTGTTGTTTTCCATTTTAAACGACTCTTTCATGGTACGGATCACTACATTGTGATGAAAAAATTGCTTTCCCTACAAGCCATTGGAAACATTTGGAAACCTCTAAGAAGCATGTCTGGCGAATGTATGCGGGGGTGGTTGAGGTAAAGGTAAGGATCAATTGAAATCTGGCAACACAAAGCTCGCAAACTGGAGTGTAGTCTTGCTGACACAACAGGGCATTTCTTAAACTTTTTTCATTGGGGCATCGACAGCCTAACTGTGTCTAGGTTATGAGGCAGGAGGGCCTGGAGGTACGCACACGTACCTCTGATGCCTCTTAGCCTGGGTTCGAATCCTGGCCGACCTCTAAAATGTATATATATATATATATACATATATATATATATATATATATATATATATATATATATATATATATATATATATATATATATATATATACACGTTATATATATTGTTGCGGATCTCGGTTTTACAGCGCTCCCCTTACCGAGGGGGGTTTAATCCCCTAGTCTATTAAGCTGGCCATCCGAGTCTGAGAAGATACCGCGGAAGCAGGGCGATACTTCTGCCCGAGCCACGGACAAGATGGAATGTTGCCGAGCGGTTTAGCAATCCGAAGCTAGAGCCATTAGCGGCAGTCTAAACCCGATTATAGCGGTTCCTATATCGTGCCACTGATATTCAATTGGGGACAGGACGCAAGCGATCGGATGAGAGGAACCAAAGTAAAACAAGAACAAATATAATTTATTAATTATTTACAAGAAACCCGAAGAGGAACTGAAAGAAGGGAATATACAAGAAGAAGAAGAAGAAGCAGTGAAACAGGGCAGCCTTAAACAGTCTTATATTATCACATGCCCAGGACAATACAAACACACTTACACGAATGGGGTGGTGGTGGTGGGAAGGAAGAGAAGGGTCCAAGCAGATGGTTCCAGGCTCCGGGTCCACCACGTAGAATGGCAGGCAGCTTCGCGTGTCATTGGTGCACGACCGGACCTTACATACGCGAGGGGCGGGGATGCTGCGTGTGTATAGCGTGCCGAACGCTCTCAAACCAAACGGCAGTTCGTATCAAACGATCGTTCCAAGCGATCCTCTGCGCAGTGTTCTTATCATCCGCCATCTCTGCGCTGTTCTCTCAATCGCAATGGTCCTCTGCGCAGTTCTTCATCAATGGCCTCCCCTCGCGCATCTCTCTCATCTCTTTAGGTTTGACTCCTTCTCTCTCCCTGGCACATCTCTGTAAAAGCGCTTCGCGCTCGCGCTTATATGACCGCGCGTTGAAAATCAAGCCACGCTTCATCGAGCCACACCTATTAACGAGCTCACCTCAGCCCTGGTTGGCTGGTGGGGGCTTACCGGCCACGCCCTGGTGGTTAGTTGACGTGGCCACACCTCGTTCTTGCCGCCCCGCCCCCTTCTTCTCCAAGCCTGACCTCGTGTTCAATGGCGGCTGAGCCAGGCAGCGAACGCTACTGGCAAGCCCAGGAACACAATTTGGAGGAAGGCTATGCCGCAATATGAATTGACAAGGGGGCCTACTCTTATTTAATTAATACAACGCAGATTCAACTATTGGGAACAGATCCTTACCTGAAACACATACTAATGAAATAACTAAAGGAGAAGCCTATGGTGTGCTACGTGTTGCAATATGACCTAACTAGGGTGCGACCTTTGACCTTTACACCAAAAATGGGAGTATTTACAGGGGCTTATTTATAAGGGAATATTACAAATATTTACAAAGTGGAGGGTTGTAAAAACCACAACATTGCACCCTCATTACCTCCAGGGCCGTCCCGGCCCGACAGAACTTTAACTTAGTGTGACACTCAGGTGTGGTAACCCTCTACTATTAACTTCACCCTGAGTGCGACATTTTAAAACAACTAAGTATGTCCCGCCTGCTGCATTGCATTCTATCTAACTGAATCACGCCCACAGAATAACCGAATCACAGAATTAATTCTCAAACTACACATTGACGGTGGGGAGCATTATTTACAAAGACACTAGTTGGTATTTACAACGCGAACCCAGGACCTGTCTTTTGGGAAACAAAAAGAAGATCTTTTGAGAAGAGGAAAGGCATACACTGCACTGCACCGATACCACCAGCATCAATAAGCACCAAAACACAAAAAGCACCAAAGCACCAACATGCACAAAAAGCACCATACAGTGCACAGTCATCACATTTCAATAATAATGATGCCTTGCGACATCTTCTCTGCTGGGCCGATGGTTCTGGACGACTTCTTTGCTTGCGGCCTATTTAATCATAAAACAAAAAGGGCACAAAACGCGTCCACTTTTTAAAATTATGGCCAGCAGGGGCCAACTAATGGTGGTCCACCTGCATGGCTTAGGTTCCACCTTTACTGTGGTCCGCAAGCAAGATCTCCATGGCCACAATTGCCGGTCCCCAGCAGAGGTGCCAGGCCCCAAAACGTGGGGTCCATGAATGTGGTGCTCGGCCACAGACCTGTGGTCCATATGGTGGTGCTCGGCTACAACAACGTGCGGCCCATAAGTGTGGTACCGGTCCAGGCAGGCAGCAGCGAGGGTGCGGGCACACAACTGTGGGCACCTGCGCACTCCCCCCGGGCCCAAATAAACAAATCCGTGAGTGGGGGGAAGGAAGACAAGCAAGCAGCGGGGCAAGATCACAAGGGTACACAGCAAAACAAGGCAATGCAGAGTGAGGTGCGTTGAATAGCGAGCGGAGAAAGCTCGTCCCTAGCGTACGCTCCCCCCCTGTTACCTAATCCACCCTTGCCCTTACCCCGTATTTACACCATTTACCAATCCGTCGCTAACGTCTTGTCTTCCCCATATCTCCCCTAATTCCAAATTCATCGACAATCCCTCTACCAAATTTGCCATCAATCAATTTATCATCAATGCCTCCTAAGGAGGAAGAGATGGAATAACGAGCACAATGTCACCCCCACGTCATGATGCGTCTTACATCCCAGACATTTGCAAAAAACGGTGGTGTGGAGTCCTGTCACCTTGGTGAGTGGATGCGGATGGTGCGAAGAGACTTTCAATCCTAACTATACTCTAAATGACTTTAACACACTTTACACTACCCGGGGTCTTTTTCTGCAAAACCATTGGCCATTTTTACTCTATGTGGTTCTAAAAACCAATTCCCATTGACCAAACTGTGGTGCTCACCAATTTGGGGTCTCACTCCCCCGATTCTTCACCCTGAGCCCTCGCACAATTTCAAGGCTGGGTCATGTGGCACTCCCAGCAGGTCCCCTCACCTGCACACCTCCGCCACTGTAGTTGTCTCCCGAATTTACCTGCTCCTTACCCTAACCTACCTGGGGAAGGCCCTCTGGCGCTCTCACCCCCTACCGCCCTCTCTGGCGTCGGGCTACCCGGGTCCGTCCTCCGGATCCTCGGGCCCCATTGAACAACTACTGGCTCCCAGAGCCTACCTGCGGCCTCACCTGGCCGACATACTAACAGTGGCGGAGTGCCCATTCAATCACACTCACTAACAGGCCATGCGCCCAGCCAATTTACTCCACTAATGCACCCCTCAAGCAGTACTCTGCTACTCTCGCACCACCGATGCCAATATCCAACCACAATTTACCTACTCCTTCTACCTACTTTAAACTACCCTCCCCGGGTACTCGTGAATGGGTCCATCTTCCCCATCCACTCCTTTCGCACCAAGCACTCCACTCCATGTATTTCACACTACTCACTCCACACCATCCATTCCATACTCCGTACCATCTATTCCATACTCCATTCATTCCATACCATCTATTCCATACTCCATTCATTCCATACCATCTTTTCCATGCAACCATTCTTCATTCACCTGTACTTCCACTTGCACATCTTGTGCCCACACACCTGGTGGCACTTGCATACCTGGTGGCACCAGCACACCTGGTGGCATTTGCACCCTCCTTCCCTCCAGGACCATTCACTCAATACAATACACTCCATTCAATGCACAATCACACCTTTCACAATACTCTGCTCAATACACTTTCACTTCTCCAAACCATTGCCTCTCAATTCCTTATTTCATCACTCTCACCACAAACACATAGCATCATCTAAGCTGACTACTCCCTTCTAAGATTCGTGCTTCCCAGTCGCCCCTTATACTATTGCACTCCCTCGTTATTATAATCCACTAATCTGCTACGTCCCCTCTACAGGTACAATGTCACTACTTAAATCTCATGTCCCCTATGGTCACTCTAGATCCCTAACAATAACCAAGCCCTCCCTGGCTAGGTTTTCACCGCTATACCACATAAAACTATAGCTCCTTTGCCCCCATGTAAGGGATGGTAGGGATACCACCCCCCGACACTGGGTATCAATTTCAACTCCTCTACATCAGGTATCAATCCAAACCAAAACACTATCATCATCCATTAGTCCGCTAAACTTGAGCCTCTCGGTGTGTCCATGCATTCCTTACAGCTCGGCTTCGCAAAGCCTAGCAATGCATACGGGTGGTTTGGTCTACTGTAGGTTGAGTCCGTCCGGCATTCGGATTCAGGGGAGAAGGTTTCGTCGGGCCAAGGCTCCAAGCGCCATCCCGGCGCAAGGCTTCGCGCTGCCAAGCGCGATGGCCCTGCCTTGCCTTGGTGGAGCGCCGCCACCATAAGGGGGGCGCCGTTCCGACCCCTCATACCTTCCCTCGAACCGGGCCGGTCGCTTTGCCTGGCGAAGCGCGGACTTGACTGTACAGGGCGGGGCGCGGCGCGGATCGCGCACGGCGGTTCTTTTGAAACCGCCGTGGTTACGACCCTCGCCGGTTCACGCAGTACACAAAGCCCGGCATGGACCGAGAGCTCGCGTCGGGTAAACGTCGGCCTGAACGCTGTCCCGGTTAACGTCGATGCCTTACCCACATGCTCACATGCATACGTGACCCCTTTTACGCTCACACATCCAGGTGTCTCCATACACTCCGTACATTTCGTCACCGCACTCTCTCTCTCCGTGCACACCACCCAGGCACACTCATTCCGCTCACAGACTTCGTTACACACCTGACCACCGCACACCTTGGTGCACACTCGTCGTTCGCACACTCCTTCATAACACACTCCTCTGTTACACACCTTGCCTCCATTACGTTCTCCGTAACACTCACCACGGGTGTGCACTCCTGCACATACCCACTCACGCGCTCCGATGTGTCCTCCCGCACACGTGCCACAACCAACTCAGGTGTGCGTTCTCGCACACCCGCCACAACCAACTCACCCTCTGTATCGCAATCACTCCCACTTCCACACTCTGTCGTGCATTCTCCCTCGCACTCGGTATCACACTCGCGCCTCGACGCCATTCGCACATGCACGCCATTTTCTCTCACACCACTCACAAGGGACCCTCCACAAATGCCCGGGTGCTTTCGCGACCTCAAGCACGCGAAAAATCCTCTCGCGCCAAACATTCTCCTGCAAAATCTCCCCGCACAATATACAGCCCGACTCACCTGGGCGCTACTTCCTCCTCGCTCCAACACCACCTGCAAACTTTCATTGGGGTTAATAAGTACAGCATCACGATGCGAATTCAGACTTTGTACAATTTCCCTCTCTTCCTTCTGCGAGTGCTTTTCCAAGTCCGGCGTCTCTTCAATTCCAATTTCCACTACTATTTGTTCGGTTTTAATTTCTTTTTCTTTTCCCTCGACGACCGCTGGCTCTATTAAAAATTTCCCTTCTACCTCGGCGGTCGCCGGCTTCCCCATACCCCGGGTCGCGATTTCTATCCCGGTCATTTTAACCGCGCTCTGATCTGCCTTGCTCAACCCGAGCTCCTCGAGTCATGTTACCTCGTCGCATACCCGTGTGCCTTTCCCGCTCGACCTGCGGTTAACCTCCCTCTCCAATTTGTTTGCCTCACACATGGCCTGCCCCCCTGCTAGCCCCTCGTTAATTTCTTTCATTTTTTCATCATGCTTGACCATTAAGGCCCTCATTTCAGCCATAAATGATTGTATGTCCTTAAACGTTGGTACAGTGGGCTCGGCTCTCGCCGTCATGTGCGAGGCGCCGCCACCCTGCGCTGCCGCGACCACGTGCGAGGTGCCGCCATCTTGTGTGCCTGCAACCCCCTCTACCGCACCTTCTTCAACCTCCTCTTCCATTACTCCCACTGCCTCCCTGGGGTCCTGGGTTGACTCTAACCCCTCTTCTATCTCCCCCACCGGCATCCAATCGCCTTGACCATCCATGGCACAATATAAATTTGGTTTTTAATAATAAATTTCGGCCGCTCGTAATTTCGACTAAATTTTTCAGATGGACTACAAATTTGGTTCGGGCTTCAATCCCACTCCCCGACATCAATTGTTGCGGCCAATAGCATAATTGGTGTCCAAAATTTGGTCGAAATAAATTTAGTCCCAGGTTCCAGATCCCAACTCCTGACTACCAATTGTTGCGGATCTCGGTTTTACGGCGCTCCCCTTACCGAGGGGGGTTTAATCCCCTCGTCTATTAAGCTGGCCATCCGAGTCCGAGAAGATAACGCGCTCATTCCGGTCGGAAGCAGGGCGATACTTCTGCCCGAGCCACGGACAAGATGGAATGTTGTCGAGCGGTTTAGCAATCCGAAGCTCGAGCCGTTAGCGGCAGTCTAAACCCGATTATAGTGGTTCCTATATCGTGCCACCGATATTCAATTGGGGACAGGACGCAAGCGATCGGATGAGAGGAACCAAAGTAAAGCAAGAACAAATATAATTTATTAATTATTTACGAGAAACCCAAAGAGGAACTGAAAGAAGGGAATATACAAGAAGAAGAAGAAGCAGTGAAACAGGGCAGCCTTAAACAGTCTTATATTATCATGCCCAGGACAAGACAAACACACTTACACGAATGGGGTGGTGGTGGTGGGAAGGAAGAGAAGGGTCCAAGCAGATGGTTCCAGGCTCCGGGTCCGCCGCGAAGAATGGCAGGCAGCTTTGCGTGTCATTGGCGCACGACCGGACCTTACATACGCGAGGGGTGGGGATGCTGCGTGCGTATAGCGTGCCGAACGCTCTCAAACCAAACGTCAGTTCGTATCAAACGATCATTCCAAGCGATCCTCTGTGCAGTGTTCTTATCATCCGCCATCTCTGTGCTGTTCTCTCAATCGCAACGGTCCCCTGCGCAGTTTTTCATCAATGGCCTCCTCTCGCGCATCTCTTTAGGTTTGACTCCTTCTCTATCCCTGGCGCATCTCTGCAAAAGGGCTTCGCGCTCGCGCTTATATGACCGCTTAGAAATCAAGCCGCGCTTCATTGAGCCACGCCTATTAACGAGCTCACCTCAGCCATGGTTGGCTGGTGGGGGCTTACCGGCCACGCCCTGGTGGTGAGTTGACGTGGCCACACCTCGTTCTTGCCGCACCGCCCCCTTCTTCTCCAAGCCTGACCTCGTGTTCAATGGCGGATGAGCCAGGCAGTGAACGCTACTGGCAAGCCCAGGAACACAATTTGGAGGAAGGCTACGCCGCAATATGAATTGACAAGGGGGCCTACTCTTATTTAATTAATACAACGCAGATTCAACTATTGGGAACAGATCCTTACCTGAAACACATACTAATGAAATAACTAAAGGAGAAGCCTATGGTGTGCTACGTGTTGCAATATGACCTAACTAGGGTGCGACCTTTGACCTTTACACCAAAAATGGGAGTATTTACAGGGGATTATTCATAAGGGAATATTACAAATATTTACAAAGTGGAGGGTTCTAAAAACCACAATATATATATATATATATATATATATATATATATATATATATATATATATATATATATATATATATATATATATATATATATATACTAGCTTGGATCACCTCGCTGCCCTCGTCTCACCAAGCGTCATTACAGAGAAATGGGCTTGTTTTAACTGAGGATAATGACTGTACCTGAGTTGCTGTGTTGTCATGATTTACACCAATCATAACACAAATAATTTTTTTGCACAAATGTATTTGTAGTGTTTGTGATATTACATTTTTATAGGCAATTTAGGTTGAAGATTTAGGTTGAAAAAATATATAAAATTTCAAAAAAGAACCCCTCAGCACATACATATGGGAGGGGTAGGTGCAGACTGGAAGTTTGGAACGATTACACCTCACCACCACGTAATCAAAAACAGCTCACCACCACGTAATGAAAAACACCTCACCACCACGTAATTGAAAACACCTCACCACCACGTAATTCAAAACACCTCATCACCACGCAATTCAAAACACCTCACCACCACGTAATTCAAAACACCTCACCACCATGTAATTCAAAACACCTCACCACCACGTAATTCAAAACACTTCAACACCACATAATTAAAAACACCTCAACACCACATAATTAAAAACACCTCACCACCATGTGATTTAAAAACATCTCACCACCACTTAATTGAAAAACACCTCACCACCACATAATTTAAAAACACCTCACCACCACGTGATTTAAAAACATCACACCAACACATAATTTAAAAACACCTCAACACTACATCATTAAAAACACCTCACCACCACGTGATTCAAAAGCATCTCACCACCACGTGATTTAAAAACATCTCACCACCACATAATTTAAAAACACCTCACCACCACATAATTAAAAATATCTCACCACCACGTGATTCAAAACCACCACCACCACGTTATTAAAAACACTTCACAAACACGGAAACAAAAGTTTCAGGGAGTAGTTCAATGACAACACAGACACTGCCCAGATATATAGATATATAGATAGATGACTGTACCTGAGTTGCTGTGTTGTCATGGTTTACACCAATCATAATTCAAACAATTATTTTGGAGAAATGTATTTGTAATATACGTGATATTACATTTTATAAACAATTGAAGTTGAAGACTTAAATTGAAAAAAACTTTTTTCAAAAACAATTTACAAAAAAAAAAAAAAAAAAATTGGAAAATTTTTCAATTAAAACACGCTTAGGACATACCCACGGGAGAGATAGGTGCATACCAGAAGTTTGGTACGATTTCACAAAAGTTTGAGGAAGTAGTTCAGTGACAAGACAACACAACACAGACACTGCACAGATATATATATACAGACTTGGCATTTAATATGGAATATTTTTTTTGTGGGGGTGAACTTACTTTTCAAGATGTCTTAGAACCAAAAGTTCATTGGAATTATGTTGAAATTATTCTAGATTTTGTTAATGTGACCTTAACAAAAATGTGACCTTTTAATGTGACCTTTTAAAGAAACAAAATCCACATTTGACATTTCGAAACAAATAAATTGATCCTTGAAAGTGATGTAAACTGATATCGAACTCAATTCATGGACAGTACTGTGTTAAACTTCTGTACGTTTTCCAGAAGTATCTCTTTATTTTGCACATTAGCCAAATTTTTTTTTAACAAAAACAAAAGTTCAATTACGCCTGGGATTACGGACAGTAAAATTACAGTTCAGTACTTCATGTAACCCCCACAAGCATTCAGGAGAGCACGTACACGTTGAGGCATGCTGTTCACGAGATTTGCCAAGGTTTGGACAGGAATCGTTTGCCATGCAGTGACGATAGCCTGCTGCAATTCACGCACAGAGGTCAGCTGCTGGTCCAAGTGGTCGATTTGACGTGTTAATTCTGCCCACAAGTTCTCTATCGGATTCATATCCGGGGACATGGCAGGCCACTCCATATGCTCTACACCACGGTCAGCAAGAAAGTGTTGGATCATGCGAGCACGATGAGGCCGTGCATTGTCATCTTGGAAGACAAAGTTTCCTCGAAAGGCTGCACGAGCAAATGGCAGCAATGTTTCTTCCAGAATGACCTTGTACTTGAACTGGTTCAGGTTTCCATTCAGAACAACCAGGTCAGTTTTTCCCCCTGCATGAAAAGCAGCCCAAACGGTCACCCCACTACCTCCACCTTGGACTCTTGGCACTATACAATCTTTGTTGTAGGCTTCATGCACTTGTCTGCGCACTCGGACGCGGCCATCTTGACGATAGACCAGAAATCTAGACTCGTCAATGAGGATCACGTGATTCCAGTGTCCTGGCTGCCATTGACGGTGCTCTCTGGCCCACTGCAATCGGCGCTGGCGGTGTTGTCTGGTCAGGCGTGGCTTTCTCAGGGGACGCCTGGCACGATAGCCTGCTTGAACCAGTCGTTGGTTGACTAGCCTTCTGGATACAGGCACATTTGTCAGTTGCTGCCACTCAGCCCTAAGCCGACTTGGTACGGCCATTGCGGACTAACCGGTGCAGCTGGCGATCATCCCTTCTTCTGGTTCTGCGGGGACGTCCTGGCCTCGGTATTGGAGTAGGGACACCCCTCTGAGCATTTCGTTTCAGGATCTTTGACACCTGAGCTTGAGTGATGCCATACAGCCGAGCAATAGCACGCTCTTTTATGCCGTAATTTCGTAAAGCCACAACTCCATGACAAACAGCATTGTCGAGTTGACAGACCATCTCCAGAGGAAGCGGCAATAACTTTTGGAGACGTGCAGCGGTTGTTTTCCAATGATACAGAACGCAACAACCCTTGTATACCCGACTGTGAAGCCAATATTGTCAAATGCACCTGTCCGTACATTTTGCCACGCCACCTGTGATATAATCTTGTTGTTGACTTCTTGCTGCGACAGACAATCAGTGACATAGTTCTTTTAACAAATAAATTACCAAAGTGTAAAAGAAACTCTCCAGATTGACATACTGAGTTAAGAAAGTAAACCCAAGTCAAGGAAAAAAATAATTCCATGTTAAATGCCAAGTCTGTATATATATATTGCTACGGTTTTGAGATTGGCACATATTGGTCATGAAAGATTAAAGGGTTGCCCCCCATAGTTAGTCCACGAGCAACACGTAGGCCACCTGTGGTATTAGTTATGTCATAGTATGTGTAAGTATAGGCCATTTCCCCTAGTAATATCTGCGTTGTGTAAAGACATAAGATTAGGTCCCGGTCATTTTGCATCCACCCTCCAATTCCACCTCTATGGGCATAATTGATCCCGTGCCCCATTTGGCTGACCCGCTCCGTTTGTTATGCTTTGGCTGCCAGCAGCATTTTGCTGCCCGTTGTTCGCTCACTAGTCGAGTAACACGAGGTAGGCTTGAGAAGGAGGAGCATGAGGTCGGGGTGGGGCGGCGTCAAGGCGGAGCGTCAGAGGCGATGACGGTAAGAGCCACCAGCCAACCAGGGCTCTAATGGCATGGCGTGACAGGGCGTGGTAAGGCGCGTCTGGTAAGTGCTAGAAGGTTCGCGGGGCGTGCCTATAAAAGTCACTGCACAAAGCCCTTGAACAGGACTCGCACGAAAGGATTTACCAGCAGGACTGCACAGGACCGACTCGCAGAGGACAGCAGGGCTGATTTGCACGAGAGGACTCGCAAGGAGAGAGCGCACGTGAGGGCACTTGTTAATCAAGAGGACTGTGAAGAACGTGATTCGCAGCGCCCGCTTTGGGGGCATTGCACTATATGTCAGTATAACGTACGTGCCGAAGGAAGGGCAGCCAGACGTGCCGGTGGCGAATATCGTCTACTCAGCCACGCGAGTGAACGCGGCAATAGCCGCCAGTGATAACCGCCAACCGCCAGAGCCCAGACCCTACCAAATCGCCCGTATTAACCTCTGTGCACAAAACGACACGCGGGGAGCTCCTGCCCTCTACTTACCATCTGCACGGGACGAGCCGGAGACTGGAGGGAGCTGCACGTGAGCCATCCTTGGACGCGGACCATCATCCCACAGCTGCAAGCCCCGTGTGAGTGTGCCTGTGTGTGAGACGGGCCCGTTTGTCCTGGGGATTAAGTTAAGACTGTTTTTAAGGCTGGACTGTGTCCCCTCTTTTCTGGAATCCCTGTATAGTGTAAATAAATCTTGTTATTCCTTTCTTCCCAATTCGATCGTCTTTGTGATTTCTCCATTGGCTAAGCGTGGTACGAACAAGATTGCTAGAACCGGGGTCACCATATATACGGCACGGATCGCGTGTACGCACCGCTCAGCGTCTCAGCATGCGTGATTCATGCGGGGCTTATTTCCTCGTTTCAGGGCAGCGCGAGTCATTACGTAATAGTGATTCTAGTCCTACGACCCTATTTCGTGCTGTCCGGGAAGGACGTCAGAGGTCCCGCGTCCCTTCGGCCAGTCAAAGACAAGGGGACTAATCCCCCCTTGGTAAGGGGAGAAGGCCGGCACCGAGATCTGTAATATATATATATATATATATATATATATATATATATATATATATATATATATATATATATATATATATATATATACACACAGTCACGTGAAAAAGTAAGTACACCCCATGTAAAGTTTTGACTTTTTCAACATATTTCAACACAGCTATTTGATCTTCATTTCAAAAATATTGATAGATAAAGGTGATATAATATAACAAATATCATGAAACATTTACATTTTGTAGTCCATTGTCTAATTTAAATAAACATAAATGCAAATTTCGCATGTGGAAAAAGTAAGTTCACCCTTGGCTCTAATCGGTAGTATTGCCCCCTTTGGCAGAAACTACCTCAAGTAGGCGTTTCTTATAACTGTCTACCAGTCTCTGACATCAACTGGGAGAAATTTTTGCCCACTCCTCCATGCAGAATTATTTCAGCTGTGCGATGTTTGAGGGGTTTCTTGCATGCACAGCTCGTTTCAAATCCCCCCACAACATCACGATGGGATTTAGATCAGGGCTTTGACTTGGCCATTCCAGAACCCTCCATTTCTTTCTTTTCAGCCATTCCTTGGTGGATTTACTGGTATGTTTCGGGTCATTGTCATGTTGCAAGGTTCACCTTCGGTTGAGCTTCAACCCTCCGACAGATAGCCGCACATTATCCTCAAGCACCCTCTGGTACAATGAAGAATTCATAGTGGATTCTATGATGGTGAGCTGCACAGGCCCTGATGCAGCAAAGCTGCCCCAAACCATGATATTTCCACCACCATGCTTTACAGTTGGTATCAGGTTCTTGTGGTTAAATGCTGTCTTTGGTTTTCGCCAAACATGTCTTCTGGTACTGTGACCAAATAGCTCTACCTTTGACTCATCTGTCCAGAGCACATTGTTCCAGAAGTGCTGGTCTTTGCCGAGGTGTTCATTGGCAAACTTTAGTCTTGCCCTGATGTTCTTTCTGGACGGCAAAGGTTTCCTCCTGGCACACCTCCCATGTAGATCAAATTTATGCAGCCTCTTTCTAATGGTGGACTCGTGCATTTTGACATCAACAGTGGCAAGAGCTACCTGTAGGTCCCATGATAACATTCTGGGGTTCTTAGAGACTTCTTTCAGCATCTTGCGGTCTGCTCTCGGGCTGAACTTGCTGGGGCAGCCTGGCCTGAACAAGTTGGCAGTTGTTTGGAATCTTTTCCACTTGTAGATGATCTTCCGGTCAGTTGCATGATTGATTTCAAATTGTTTGGAGATCTTTTTAAATCCCTTCCCAGACTCGGAGGCATCTATAACCTTCTTACTGAAGGCCTCAGAGACCTCTTTTGATCTCGGCATAGTGACGCCGCACACTTCAACAACAAAGAGCAAACCAAACGAAATGTCTGAGGTTTAAATAAGACAGGTTCCTCCAAGGTCTCTCCAACGATGTTCTAATCATTTGCACCTGAGCTGTTGCACCCGATTCTAATTTTAGGTATTTGAAGTAGTGATAAATGTAGGGGTGTACTTCCTTTTTCCACATGCGAAATTTGCATTTATGTTTATTTAAATTATACAATGGACTACAAAATGTAAATGCTTCATGATATTTGTTATATTATATCACCTTTGTCTGTAAATATTGTTGAAATGAAGATCAAATAGCTGTATGTTGAAATATGTTGAAAAAGTCAAAAGTTTACATGGGGTGTACTTACTTTTTCACGTGACTGTATATATACTGTTTTGTTTGTGGGGGTAGGGATACTTTAGTCAAGGTAGATTTGTATAGGTAGGTGCTCCGAATGTCGTGTTGAAACCTTGATGTAATAAGTACTTGTTTAGACCGTGTGTTCGGATTAAGCTTGTGTCTTCATCTCCATTACGAGGAATGGGGCATGTTAACTAACATAGGGATTATGTTAATTTACCTGTTCGTCAAACCTCAGTGATTTATAATTTGGCTCTTTTGGCACTGCACCATAGACACTAGTGAGAAATGCCCATTTATTGCACTAAATAATAACCATAAAACCATCCAGAAGCCAGTTCTGAACACTGCCGATGGACACCACCATCTACATCGCCTCACATAGCTCGGGCAGGCCGAAGACATGCCCCGGGAACTCGTAATTGGCCAAGGCGGAGAAAGAAGCTACCCGCTGATTGGTGGAAGGAAGGCCGAGGAGGAAGCCGAGCACCAATTGGCGAAGACCACCAATGACGTCAGGGGCAAGCAAGAAGAGGTGCGCTGATTGGTGGAGAAGCGCTGATGATGTCACGATCCGACATTAAAATATCTCAAGGACCAACATTTCCTCTCTCTTGCTTTTGCCTCCTCTTACCCTAGACTCTTGCTCTCTGACCCTCCATCTTGCCCTGTTCTTGCTCTTCTCTGGTTTCCTTGTTCTTCTCCTTGCGCGTTTGTGCTTGGACGATGGGCTCCAGGAAGCAATCCGAGCTGCCATCGGGAGACGTGCAGGGTTTTGCCAGGCAGAAACGACGCATGGACGAACGATCGGGCCTGCACGAGTGAGGCCTGTTTCGCGCCAACGCACGCGCTTCACGCCCAATGTCACCAGCGCCCTGGACGACTTTTGCAGACCCTGACGAGATCCTACCCATGATCGGAGCTGAGTGCCACAATTAAATTACACCCCAATTATTTCCCAGTTCTTTTATTCCACATTTGTCCGTGTTATAAGTCTGGTGTGAAGGATCCTGTAGGAATTTAGTTTTACCATCGCGTTTTTCTTGTTACCGGCATTTGATTTAATAAATCCTTTCATTATTTTCTGAACCCGGTTTTTCATGTAAGTTTATTTTCTGCAGGTTTGAGGACTGCCGGGCGGGATCGATCAGGTAAGCACTTCAGCTTCCACCCCTTTCTTCCCCCGCATAGATAACGTCCGCAATTGAACTGAACGCCTTTGGAGTTGAAGCTGGCTTTGGCTATTCGTGACTCTCCCGGTATTAACCAAGGGGAGTCACACAACAATATGCATATATATATTTAAGTATAAATTATATTAATGTTCGGTACCTTCCGGGTGTCATAGAAAGCTGAAATTTGGGGTGCTGACGGGCATCGAAGCCATTTCTCCGGGAAAAAATCACAGAACCACAGGAAAGTGTCCGTAAAAGAAATTTTACATAAAAACGTAAATGCATGTGTAAAAAAAAAACAACCCATCAATCGATGCCTATCATTTGAAAATTGGAATTTATACAACTGCAACCTGTGAAATAAACATGACAATAATGTCCGCAAATGGAAAAAAAAAACGCGTGCATAAATGAAAATTTACGTAAAACAACGCAAAATTGTCCATTTAAACAAAAAAACCCTCAATCGAAGGCTGGCATTTGAAAATTGTAATTTCTATAACTACAAACTGTGAAATAAACATACGTCCATAAATGAAAAAAGAAAAAGCGTCCATATATGGAAATTTATGTAAAACTGTAAACGCGTCCGTAAAATAAATAAATCAATAAAAAAATAAAATAAACACCTTTAGAGGCCATTTTTCCCCGCAAAGCGGGGGTTGGCCTTTTTCGGGCACCGTGGTTGTTATTGTTTGTTGTTGTTGGTCCCCTTTTTGAAGCAATGTTTTATGGCCGGATGCCCTTCCTGGCGCCAACCCTGTTTGTCACCTTTTACGACAAACAGGGAATTACCAGTGAACTGGTACTCAATTTGCCGACCTCGGAAGGTATGACAGGCTGAGTCAACCCCCCTGGCGTTAATTCAGCGATCGACCGGGATTCGAACCCAGGATCCTAGGTATCCTAAGCTGGCACCCTAGCCGCTAAGCCATCACCAGGCTCAAAATAAATAAATCAATAAATAAACCTAAATTGATGTGTAGCAACAGGTCGGTGATGTTTGCCCATACTCATAAAGTTTCTGTTTATTATGTACATATGTACCAAGCACGGTTTGTTATTGCTTTCGTTATAGCATCGTGCAATGTTACAACTACATCTGTGTAATACTGTCCTGTGATATTCCCTCCACGTTCCACGTGATGCACCTGTATGACTCAAACTGATTCACAGAAATCAGAGACCATCGCTTTTCTGGCTAAGGCCCTGAATCATCATTGTTGTAGTTGAGTCGTGTTGCGTTAGTTTCGTGATTAAAATGACAAACTCATATTTATCATTGACACAAACCTCGAGAGAGGAGGGTGGTTGGACTATTTCTAGATATCGTTGGTGGTTGTGCAAGGTCACCTGATCGTGCCTTACTCCAGTGCACATGTGATTGATGTTCAGCAACCCATCAAAAGCTGCTTGTGTTTTGGCAAGTGTTCTTTATGCGGTGCCACATGAGAGCTGAATGGCATCAGATGATGATCTTCAATGACGAGGTAGAGCCCACTTACAGGTGAGCTGTCTAGTCAAGGTACGACTCCTCAACTGACTTCAAACTACAAGTTGTCGGATTGCTGCGTTGCAGGCAGAGGGTTACATCACAAAGAGACGTTAAACGGATAGACTGTCCCTCGGACATCACACTGATAGACATCACAAAGAGACTGTCCCTCTGATAGATTTATTATTGGACGACAAAGATCACACGGTGTCTTTCGCGAAGAAGAGTGGAAACCTCAAGATATCCAAGATCATGGATATTTTTCAACAGACTCGGTTCCAAATCCAAATTCTGCAGATCACATTCTAGTTGAGGAATGTGACCGTGCGGATTGTCCTTGTTGTCATCTCAGAATGGACTCATCGTCGGGTCGCGTCCTTCGTCGCGAATGCTTTATAACTCCTGTCATGTTCGTTTCTTCTTTATTCAGTTTCCATGCCAACAAGATGATTTCAAACACCTGTAAAACAAACAAACAAACAAACAAAAAAACCAGTTAACCGATTACCATTTAATTTTCCAATTGTTATTGCAAATAATGTTCTTTAAACTGAACAATGACCCTTTGTTTGAACACTGCTCCCTCTTTGTTAGGTTATTGCAGTTATTGATCTCCATGTTGGCATAATACAGTGGTGGCGCTTATTTGATGCTGATCCTCAAGTAATCCTTTCCAGAAGCAAAATTATAATGAACCATGTATTACTGCGGCCGATCAACCTCAAAGTGAGTTCACGTCCACTTGTGTAAGCCTAGGCCTTGCAATTCATCAAGCATGATAAAAAAGAACATATCTTAATCTTTCCTGTTGCCTGAATTGTTTCCAGAACAGGGCATGACATCAAAATGGTGAAGTTGAAAAGAAAATTCACGAAATACATATTAGGATGATTGAATTGAGTAATGAGTTTGGAAGTTTGGCCATTGCGGTTCTACACATTGAATGTATAAACAAAAGGAAGTTCCGTTAGATCCATTTAAAAAGTCTTCCAAGATTTGTCCAAAAATGCTCTAGATTTGAGGCCAGGATGCTGACTTCATCCTTGAGAGCGCAGGTTCAAGTTTGACCGAAGATGATGTTATTAAGGGTTTGATTTGATCAGTTTCTTTTTTCCTTTTTTTGTATACAAGATCGAGGCTCGTGGAAGAGCTAACATTCATCACAAAAAGACAAACTGACACATAAAACATATAATAAAGGGAGTGGGAGACAAGATTGGGAGAGAGAGGGAAGCACACTAGTACAACAGTAGAGAACAGGGACATCGGGAGATCTGTGGGGGGGGGGGGGGGGGAGGCATGGGAAGGGGGTGGGGGGGGGGGGGGAGAGGTTAAAAAAAAAAACATATTGACACTGCAAGGACTTCCAGGAAAGAAGTCGGTATTGCAAAAAAGTGGATCTGGGGTGAATTAACAGGGGTAGAAAAGATCAAGGTTTTGGATGGGGGAAGATAAGAGATGGCAGTGAACAGCTGTTTTAAAGACCTGGAGGGAGGAGTGGGATTGAGGAGAGTGAGGGAATTTGTTCCAGAGACGGGAGAAAAGAGGAATGAAGGAGTGAAGATGAATAGAGTCTTGATTTTGGCAGTTTAACCATAACAGGGTTGCTGGCAGATCTTGTGCGACCTGTAGGAATATTTGTGGGACAGAGCCCAGAGAGAGCTGGGGGAGCAAGGCCGGAGAGGAGTCGGTAGAAGACAGAGAGACCACCAACCTGCCTGCGGTGAGAGAGTGAAAGGCCCTCGGAGTTAGCTTCATCGCGGGAGAATCCACTTACAGGTGAGCTGTCTAGTCAAGGTACGACTTCTTGAGCCAAACTATAAACTGTGACGCTGGTGTTACGCATGGAGGGCGAGACATAAATGTGTGCGACAATCCACTGGAAAGATGTTAGGCCGGAGGACCTGCCGGCCAGCACTAGGGCCATAAATGGACGCTAAAGATCCCACTGTCCCTTTTGTGAAGGCTAAGGAGTTATCGCCCGCACCCTGCCGAAACTCCAGGTGGCAAAGGGTCTGATTAATCTTGGCTATCTATTGAAAACCAGGTGACATTGCTTGCTATCTCAAGAGTGGTAGTTGTCTTTCGCAGCATCTTCAACACTACGTCACACGATGATGAATGTCCTTCTAATTCATGTAAAAGTACACAGACCTCAAATTATGTCTTTGTGGATGAAGCGGATGAATAGCAAAATGGAGGCTCCTCCATTAACGGGGAAATAAAGTTTTCAGATTAAAAACAAAAACTTACTCCAATGCGCATTTATTACTTATTCATGAAATGAAGACTCCCAGAAATATAAAATTGAAAGCAAAATTAGAGCCATTTGTTGTTTTCATAAAAATTAAGTGAAATGTTATGAACATGAAATTACTCCTTAAAACAATCCTCAAGGGCTTATAGAAATTAGACATTTTGGCAACCCGCACCCACCTTCAACTCCTTTGCAATAAAAATAACAATAATAATACATTCATTCATGATGTTGTTGGAGGATCAGCGATTGTAAAACCTCATAAAGGCTTCCACAGCAGTTATATTCCAGGAAGTATTCATTAGAGACTAAGCAGTTAGCTCAATGCTTGACCCTTGCAGGGAATTTGGAAATTCGCTTTAGTATCAGGACAGAGGCCTGCTGTTTGTGAAACACACGGAGAGGTCTTAATAATGTACACAAGCAAGTACAGGCCTGATACTAACAGAGCTATCCTGCTGCACAATCATTATTTTCATCCTCAATGAAGCAGTTACCGCGTTAAGCATCCGGAGTGACCGCAAAATGCGGTTTTAGCTTCACTTCCTGTATTATTGGTAATGAAATCTAAAGTACTCAGGTCAACTTTCTTTTTCTTTTTTGAAAGAAAACATTTTTTTTTTTTTTTAGAGAAAAAATGTCACAATGCACCCATGATGGAGACGCGGGTAAACGACCATTTTCTCTTCAAAGGGACAACATTGTTTTTGTTTGTCAGTGTTGGCTGGGCTTACTTTCTAATTAGGCCGTGAATATGTGGGTGGCTAGTCATGGGGTGGCTGGACCCACTTATACACTTGAGATGACACAATCACAGAAGGACATCTCACCAATGTCATACACCTCTAAAAGAATTGCCTAACTCAATAGGACACCATGTATTACATCACTCGGATATTGTATTGTAACTCGGGCAATAGAATTACATCAGAATTCGCAAATTCATGCAATTTTCCACTGCCCTTCCTACTTACAAACTCACAATATGGTTCTGGTTCGAGGCGACCAATGCCCTCGAGGTTAGCTCGAATTTTGTTCAGTGATTGTTTAGTATTTTGCACTCAACAGACCACATATTGCTCGATAGTAAATGCTCACTTATATACCTAGGCCTCACATTTTCTCTGCATAATTGCTTTTTTTTCCATTCTCATGACCTGAAAACAGCATTGCGCTCGGCCGCTTGAGCGCGCCCAGTGAGATCAGATCTCTGAAGCTAAGCAGAGTTGAGCTCCGCTTGTCCTTGCATCGGAGACCTCCATGGAAGTCCGGATGATGGGCAGTAGGACGGCTCAGTTGACGGTGCTCGCAATTAAGCTGTCTGATGGTGAATTCATTCCATTCTGTAGTCGAATCTGACTGAAAACTGCCATAATGGTCTAGTGGGGGCAAGCTTGCCTCTAGATTGGAACATAAATCTGGCTGTCCTGCCTGCATTTAAGATGTGGATGGTCAAGATCCCAAATATATATTTGATGAGTAGACGTGGGCAGACAGAAAAATCTCCTGGTTACATAACGAAAACTTCACATACAGGACAAGTTTATCATAAATAAAAAAGAGATCTTGGTGTTGCAGGAGGACGCCAATGGAGTCTACACAATGGTTGCCCACCTATGGTTGTTTGACCATGTTCTATCTTTAATTTCCTTCTCGTAATAAAAATGCACCAGAAGGCAACACAGAGGATTTGGGTGTGATAGAATACTGTAGTTGTACAATTCGGAATTGCTGAGTTTACAGTATAAATATTCCTCTCATTCTTCAATGCTTCGCGTCATGATCAGGTATTCTCAAAATCAGCTTCTGAACATTGGTAGGAGGTAGTTCGAGCAGAATCAGCTTCTGATTTCAGTGATATACTATCGTTAAGCTGAACGGAAACGTTCAGCAGAACATTCATCCTAAGGAGTATAACGATACTTTTTTTTAATGCTGAGATACTGACCATAATACTGCAGATGCTCAATGTTAAATACCAGTCCAGCAGGATGGTGCAGACGTAGCATACTTACAATCCGCCTGACTAGTCTGTGATTGATTATCCACCTGTCGGATTGGTCCTTCGCAGGAAAACTTCGCAACAATGTCAGATGGACATTAAGCTGGGGACCCGTCTGCTAGCATTAGTAGCTCAATGTTAAACATTCCACGGAGTCTTTCAATGGAGAGTAGGTGAGGTATCGATGGCACCCTGAACAAATTAAAAATCCCTGCCCTAAACTGCAGGTAGAAATGGGTCTGGTCTTCTTGGATATTCCTCGACCACAGAATACCCTTCGAGTGTGGCTGCTGTACGACCATTATTCGAAATACTGTATAAAGGTGTGTAGAAAACACTCAAACGTAAATGAGAAAATGGACCAATAAATTTGCAACATGGTGGTGTAAAAGAGAATGTAGACTATGACCCTGGTTTGGCCAAATCGTTGGAGAAACTTCCACATTTCAAGTAAAAAGAAGCAATTCATAATTAAAACAAGAAAGAGCAATCAGAGATTGCAGACACTTGCCAGGATGTGTCTTCAGTGGTCTTTAAGGCTTTTGTGTAAAAAAACAAATATGGCGACCGAACCACGTGACCAAGGACGTCATCAATTATTTTTCTCCAACAATTTATCCCTAGATGACGCTCAATAAATTTCATCTTGATCGGATGAAGTTTTGTACTTGTCGAATTATGACGTCATAATGGAAGCGCCTATGACAACATCATTAACATATTTTATTCCCCATGGAGAGTTCTTTACAATGAGCCATGACTCAATTCTTTCTATGCAGCGCTTTCGGAGATATAGACGTGCAACCTTTTTCGGTTTTTCCAATATGGTGGCCATACCACGTGACGTATGACGTCTTATTTATAATTTAAAAATTCTACAGGTGGAGTTGAACCTATGGTGAAAATTTCCTGTCAATCGGACCAACCGTTGCAGAGAAAATCATATTTATTCTGTGCGGACAAACAAACAAATGAAAAATCGGTCAGAGACCGAGGACTTGCCGGGATGTACTTTTATCGGCCATTTTGGACAAATATGGCGGCCGAACCACGCGACCGATGACGTCATCATTATTTGTTTTCTAAACGAATTTATTCCTTGATGATGCTCAATAAATTTCATCTTTATCGGATGACGTTTTGTACTTGTCGAATTATGACGTCATGATGGAGGCGTCATAACGTAATAACGTCATAATTATGACGTTATAACGTCATCATGGAATCTTTTCCAGCAAGTAATGAAAAATCACTCAGAGCGACACTTGGCAAAAGAGAACAAAGCAGAATGGCACTCAAGAGACAATCCTTTTGACCTCACATATAATTGGTGGTTGAATTCAGTTCGCTGATGTGAAAATACAATTCAAATTTCAAGTCAATCGGATGAAAAATTGAGGGTTTTAGAAATTTGAAAAAAGTGGTTGACCTTTGGCCTATTTTAACCTTTTGGCCTAAGCTGATCTCAAAAATCGCTGTTGGATGAATTCAGTTAACTGATATGTAAATCACATTCAAATTTCAAGTGTATCGGATGAAAATTGAGGATTTTGAAATTTGAAATTGTTGTTGACCTTTAGCCTATGTTGCTCTTTTGGAATATGGTTATCTCAAAAATAGTTGGTGGTGAAATTCAGTTTGCTGATATGTAAATCCCATTCAAATTTCAAGTGAATCGGATGAAAATTGAGGATTTTAGAAATTTGAAAAAAAGTGGTTGACCTTTGGCCTATGTCGACCTTTTGACCTTTTGACCTCAAAATATATAGGATTTTGTCGGACCACGAAATCTACCGTTTGGTGATTTTTAGTGAAGATCGGTTTCAAATTGTGATCTGTAGGCAAGTATAAGTGAACGGACAGACAAACATACAAACACACACACACACACACACACACACAAACACACACACAAACCGGAATGATCAATATACTTGCAAAAAAATAAAAATAAATAAATAAATTACCAAGCAACAAACAAACGGACTCAAATGCAATAACCTCTCCTCTGGCGAGGGTAACTAGAACATTACTTGGTAGAGCGGGTACCCCCGCCAGGCTGAACAGGTTACCTTTTGTATCCCACTGATAGAGCGGTCCTGCATCAGGACCTCAATGAAAATCGAATCAATTTGTCCTTGTCACACACACAACCTGTCCACCAAGTTTCGTCCGAATCTGTCCACAACTTTTTGAGATATCCTGCTCACAAACAGACAGACAGACAAACAGACAAACAGGAGTTAAAACACAACCTCCGTCCATCTTCGGTGGCAGCAGTATTAAAAGTGTGGAGTCCTGCAAAAATTCAATGAACTTGGATGCAGGACTAGGCCAATTAGGCCCATGAGGCCTTGCATCGGTTGCCAACCATTTTAAATACCATTTTAAAATACCATTTTAATATGCCTTTTAAATACCATTTTAAATACCATTTTTGAATCCGTTACGGGGTCCTCTGCAATCTCCTGGTCTCGGTAACCTCCGAACCCCGAGAGGAACCCCGGCAGAAAGATATATATGTTATTCCGTGTCGCAATCAATCACTAATGAAACCATCCATGAAACCATCAAAGGAGACAATCCAAATCAATAAGGAAACCACACCCTGGGTTGTCAATGAACAATTATTATATTAATCGCACACCAAAAGAACCATACAACAATGGGGGCAATCAACCCTACAATCAAATCTTAAGATGGTACCACCTTATCTAGTCACGTAACCCCAAACTCACGGCACTCCCAGGAAACCTTTTCCTTCCGGGTCACGATCCGATTTCCTGTCTCATTTTTACCATGAGCGCTTTTAACCTTTTAACCACAATAACCATTTCCCTTAAACAACAATACCCATAATACTTAGAACCCACAATAATAATAATAACAGCAGTAATAATAATAAGTGCCGAATCCGTAACACTTCCCCCCCTCAAGAAAGAAAGTTTGAACACAGCGAAAACTTTCTTTGCCGGCAAACTCCTTAAACAAACAAAAATAAACTCAACCCCAAATCACCAATTCCCATGAGCAACAGTTATCAACATCTCAAAAATAAAGCAACAAAACTTTACAACCCACAGAGATTTCCAAGGTTAATTGACTCTGGATAAAGCGTCAGCCACGACATTGTCCCTGCCCTTTACATGTTCAATTTCCCCGTTGGACCCCTGCAAAGCCAAACTCCATCTCATCACCCTCTGATTGTACTTTTCGTTTCTTTTGAATGAAGGTTAAGGGGTAGTACTCAAAAACCCAAAGTCAAGCAAATCTACAGCACTTTGCCCGGGAGGCCGAGCTGAAAGCCAGGTTCCATGGTGGTTGGGTGGTGAGGCCCGGAAGTATTCACTACATGGACGCCTTTAGGAACGTGGAGTTCACGGTTAGTCCGTGCAGGAAAGTTCACTACACGGACGCCTTTAGGAACGTGGAGTTCACGGTTAATCTGTGTAGGGAAGTTCACTACATGGACGCCTTTAGGAACGTGGCGTTCACGGTTAATCCATGTAGGAAAGTTCACTACATGGACGCCTTTAGGAAGGTGGCTTTCACGGTTAATCCATGTAGGAATCTTGGCTCGGCTACTCCGCAGCATTCAGTGCTTCAACTCTTTCTAACTTTCCTAACAATCACGGTTGGACCACTTGTCATGGCAGTCACATGAATAGCAGTCTCCTTCTCGGCCACCGCTCGGATAATCCTTCCTTCGGGGGCTGCCGTAACAAATCCGACAATCCAACAATTGGGAAAATTGGGAATGCAATTAATCCGACAATCCAAATCAATAAGGAAACCACACCCTGGGTTGTCAATGAACAATTATTATATTGTAGCGGCTGCCGCTGAGTTTTCACAATCGCCTTGCACCTATCAAGGACGCGGAGCGATCACCATGCCGGGCTCGTCCAGGACGCCCAGGCTCGCCCTCAACTTGCCAGGCCGCAGCCAGGACGCTGGGCCACGCCCCCTGGCGCCGGGCCTGGGCAAACCCCCTGGCGGAATAGATATATATTGCTGACTGATAAACGGTTTTTCAGAGTGCCTGAGTGTTTGATTTCATTAAAGCAACTCAGATGAATTCTAGCTTTTTGTCGCGTCCATTCTTCCGATCGACGTGGGAGCCCCGGCTCCTTCATTGGTGACCTATCGACATGGACACGGCAGTCGCCCTTAAACTGCCTACCTTCTGGGAGGCTCACGCGGCGGTTTGGTTCGCACAGGCGGAGTCCCTGTTCGCCCTGCGAGGCATCACGGCCGACGACACCCGCTTCCACCATGTGGTAGCTGCGCTCGGGTCGGTTACCGCGGCCCGTGCCCTGAGCCTCCTCGAAAGCCCGCCAGCCGCTGACAAATACGGCGCGATTAAGAAGCTGCTCCTCGATGCTTTCGCCCTCCCATCGGCGGAACGCGCACGGCGCCTGCTCGATCTGCCTGAGCTCGGCGACACGCTCCCTTCCGAGCGCATGGACTACATGCTTTCACTGCTCGGCGAGCACTCTCCGGCATTCCTGTTCCGGGAGCTGTTCTTCCGTCAGCTGCCTAACCCGGTACGCCTCGCCCTGGCAAGCACGACGATCACAGATCCCCGGGCCCTTGCCAGAGAAGCCGACAAGATCTCCGCCGCAGGACAGCGCATCGTAGCGGCGACATGGGACCCACCGCCGTCCGACGCAACACCCAGGGCGCCCGAGCACCCGGCACGGTCGACGGCCGAACTGCCGACGCCATTGGCGGCCGCTCTACCGAGCCGACCACCTCCGGCACGACGACCGAGGCCTCCACCTGACCAAGCGTGGTGTTACTATCATGCCAGGTTCGGACAGAAGGCCCGGACATGCCGACCCCCGTGCACCTTCGGCAGGCCGGGAAACGGCCGGGCCGGCGTTCATTACCAGCCATGAGCGCCGGCCACACGGGCAACTTACTGTTCATCACGGATAAAGCGTCCGGACGGCGCTTCCTGTGCGACACCGGCGCCCAACTGAGCGTCATACCCGCCTCTGACCAGGACAGGCAATCCGCGGTTTGCGGCCCCTCCTTAGTTGCGGCCAACGGATCGACTATCCGCACCTTCGACCCGCGCAACGTCACCCTCTGCTTCGGCGGCCAACGCTTTGCTTGGACGTTTGTAACCGCCAACGTGCCCGTGGCTCTGCTAGGCGCCGACTTCCTCTGCGCACACGGACTGCTGGTGGACGTCCAACGGCGTCGTTTAATCAACGCTGAAACCTTCAGCTCCCTGGTATGCACATTGAGCAGCTCCGCGCCGACCGAGCTGGCATGCGCCGTCCCGGCGGCGAACGAGTTTGCTCGCCTGCTCACGGAGTTCCCGGCCCTCACGCGGCCGACGTTTTCGGCCGTCGCAGTACGGCATGGGATCGAGCACCACATACCAACCACGGGCCCGCCGGTCTACGCCAGGGCCCGCCGCCTCGACCCAGCCAAGCTCGCCGTAGCGAAGGCCGAATTCGACGCGTTGGAGCACCTCGGCATCGTGCGGCGCTCCGATAGCGCGTGGGCCTCGCCACTGCACATCGTGCCAAAGCCGGGGGGTGGATGGCGCCCGTGTGGCGACTACCGCCGTCTCAATGATGCTACCACCCCCGACAGGTACCCGATCCCGCATATCCAAGACTTCTCCGCCCGTCTGGCGGGACGGGTCATTTTTTCGAAAATTGACCTCATACGGGGATATCACCAGGTACCTGTCAGGGCGGCCGACGTCCCTAAAACGGCAGTCATCACGCCGTTCGGCTTATTCGAATTCTTGCGGATGCCGTTTGGTCTCAAGAACGCGGCTCAGGCGTTCCAGCGCTTGATGGACGGCGTGCTGCGTGACCTGCCGTTCCTTTTCGTTTACCTGGACGACATCCTCGTCGCCAGCACGTCCCGGGCCGAGCACCTCCTCCACCTCCGGACACTGTTCGAGCGCCTCAGCGAGCACGGCCTCATCGTCAACCCGGCCAAATGCCACTTCGGCACGACGGCCGTTGATTTTTTCGGCCATCACATCACCAAGAACGGGGCCGTGCCGCTGCCAACCAAGGTCGAGGCCATCACCACGTTCCCGCGTCCCCGCACCATAAAGGCCCTGCAGGAATTCCTGGGAATGGTGAATTTTTATCACCGCTTCGTGCCCCGCGCTGCTCAGCTCATGCGGCCCCTCTACGAAGCCCTCCGGGGCATGCCGGCCAAGCACGACATCGCCTGGTCCGCAGCAATGGATGCGGCCTTCCAAGGCTCAAAGCGGGCCCTCGCCGACGCAACACTGCTCGCTCACCCGGTGCTCAACGCTCCCATCGCCCTCACCACGGATGCCTCCGACTACGCGGTGGGCGCCGTACATGAGCAATGGGTGAACGGGGTTTGGCAGCCACTCGCTTTTTTCAGCCGGCAGCTCCGGCCGAACGAGCTCAAATACAGCACGTTTGACCGGGAGCTCCTCGGTCTACACCTGGCCGTCCGCCATTTCCGCCACCTCCTGGAGGGCCGACCTTTCACGGCGTTCGTCGACCACAAGCCGTTGGTTTACGCCATGGCCAAGGTCACGGAGCCATGGTCGGCCCGCCAACAGCGCCACCTCTCCGCCGTGTCGGAGTTTACCACGGACATCCGGCATGTCGCCGGCAAAAACAACGCCGTGGCCGACTGTCTTTCCCGGGCCAGCGCGAACGCGGTCCACCTGGGCGTGGATTTTGCGCTTATGGCGGCGGACCAAACCACCGACACCACGGTGCAAGCCCTCCGGGCGGCGGACACGGGCCTCCGCCTGGCCGACATCCCCTGCGCGGACACTGTCCTGCTCTGCGACGTCTCCCAAGGCCAGCCTCGCCCCATCGTGCCCGTCGCCTGGCAACGCCGCATCTTCGCCTCCCTCCACGGCCTTTCCCACCCGGGCCGGAAAGCTTCCCAGAAGCTGGTGTCGGCGCGTTTCATCTGGCACGGCCTTCGTCGGGACGTCCGCGATTGGACCAGCGCCTGCACGGCCTGCCAACGGGCCAAGGTCCACCGACACACCCAGGCCCCGCTGGCACCTTTCACCGTGCCCGAACGACGTTTCGACCACGTCAACGTGGATCTGGTGGGCCCCCTCCCCCCGTCACGGGGGTTCACACACCTGCTCACCATGGTGGACAGGACCACCAGGTGGCCGGAGGCCGTTCCCCTCGTCTCCACCACCACCGCCGACGTGGCGCAGGCTTTCATCGCCACCTGGGTCGCCCGCTTCGGCGCACCGGCGGACATCTCGTCAGACCGCGGTCCACAGTTCACCTCCGAGCTGTGGGGCGCGGTCGCCCGCAACCTGGGGATCAAGCTCCACCGTACTACGGCCTACCACCCCCAAGCAAACGGGTTGTGCGAGCGATTCCACCGCTCCATGAAGGCCGCGCTCATGGCCGGCCTTCAAGACGTCGGGTGGGCCGACCGGCTGCCGTGGGTCCTTTTGGGCCTTCGCACGGCCCCCAAGGAGGACCTCCAGGCATCCACCGCCGAGCTTGTCTATGGCCAGGTGCTACGCGTCCCGGGCGAATTTGTGCCCGACGCTACCAGTCCCTGGTCCGCAGCTCACCAGCGCTCGGACCTCCAGGAGGCCGCCCGACGGTTTGCCCCCGTGCCAACATCCCACCACGGTGACCCCCAGTCCTACGTCCCCCCAGCACTCCGCACAGCGGAGTATGTTTTTGTGCGTCACGACGCACATCGGTGGCCACTCCAGCTGCCGTACGACGGGCCCTTCCGGGTGCTGCGACGGGACGACAAGTCGTTCGTCATCGACATCGGCGGCAGGTCGGACCGGATTGCTGTGGACCGCCTCAAGCCGGCGCACGTGGACGTCGACCACCCACCACGGGTGGCCCTTCCGCCGCGGCGAGGCCGTCCCCCGTCCACGGTGCCCCCCACTCGACCGCCCACCACCTCACCGGACCCCCTCCCACGACCCGCCAGGGGTCGCTTCGGCCGGGTCATCAGGACCCCCCTCAAATTGACCCTGCCGGTGCAAGTCGATTCTGGGGGGACGTGTGTAGCGGCTGCCGCTGAGTTTTCACAATCGCCTTGCACCTATCAAGGACGCGGAGCGATCACCATGCCGGGCTCGTCCAGGACGCCCAGGCTCGCCCTCAACTTGCCAGGCCGCAGCCAGGACGCTGGGCCACGCCCCCTGGCGCCGGGCCTGGGCAAACCCCCTGGCGGAATAGATATATATTGCTGACTGATAAACGGTTTTTCAGAGTGCCTGAGTGTTTGATTTCATTAAAGCAACTCAGATGAATTCTAGCTTTTTGTCGCGTCCATTCTTCCGATCGACGTGGGAGCCCCGGCTCCTTCAATATTAATCGAACACCAAAAGAACCATACAACAATGGGGGCAATCAACCCTACAATCAAATCTTAAGATGGTACCACCTTATCTAGTCACGTAACCCCAAACTCACAGGACTCCCAGGAAATGGAACCGAGCCCTCCTCAATGTCTCTATAACCCCCCAAGGCGAAGTTGCTGCGCTCCGGCGATTGTTGGAACAATGCCCGATCAAGAGCAACCGAGGCGTAGACGGTCGAAGCGACACAGAAGTCACGTGGTCCAACACCCAGCACTCGCGGTAGAAAGGGAAATCTCCAAAGACGCGCGCGTACACATTTGCCGTTCAATCAGCGAACCGCAGGTCAATCTTCAGACGCTGCTGTATTGCCCAGCCGTCCCCGGCAAACCACCGGAGGATAGCCAAACCGACACGACAAAAACCTTTTCCGCTGAAGGTAGCGCGCTGGACGAAATGGCGGACGGCTCTCACTCGAACCGCGGCCTTGAGGCGAAGATTCTCCAGAATTTCACCCTTGTACCTGGCTTCGCAGGCTTTTCCACAACTTCAGCGATAACACCGATGGCCCGAGATTCCTTTCAAGGACTCAAAGTTCACTCGCCATGTATGCTCGACCAGGCTAGGTACGGAGCTTTTTCAGATCGCCTTTCACTCCTCACGACTTCTTCTTCTTCGCCCCTTTTCCTTCCGGGTCACGATCCGATTTCCTGTCTCATTGTCTCATGAGCGCTTTTAACCTCTTAACCACAATAACCATTTCCCTTAAACAACAATACCCATAATACTTAGAACCCACAATAATAATAATAACAGCAGTAATAATAATAAGTGCCGAATCCGTAACAAATACCATTTTAAATACCATTTTTAAATACCATTTTTAAATACCATTTTAAATACCATTTTAAAATACCATTTTAAATACCATTTTTAAATACCATTTTAAATACCATTTTAAATACCAATTTTAAATACCAATTTTAAATACCATTTTTAAATACCATTTTTAAATACCACTTTAAATACCACTTTAAATAACCATTTTTAAATACCTTTTTAAATACCATTTTAAATGCCATTTTAAATACCATTTCATATACCATTTTAAATACCATTTTTAAATACCATTTTAAATACCATTTATAAAATACAATTTTAAATACCATTTTAAAATATCATTTTAAATACAATTTTTAAATACCATTTTCAAATACCATTTTTAAATACTATTTTCAAATACCATTTTAAAATACCATTTCTAAATACCATTTTAAAATACCGTTTTAAAAGCCTTTGCTATGACTACGCCCAGGGTTCAAATCGCTGACGTCCCAGATTCAGAGCAGACACCCTATCCATTACACCACGTGTGCTCATCAACTTATCAGCAACTTTATGGAGGTAGAGGAGAATTTGCAGCAGTTTTGGGTGAAGATAGAGAAATAACAATCGGACATGGAGTAACATGGCCGAGCCTTGCACTTGAGCTTCCCTTTGAACTCATTTTGAGACAAAGCATGAACCAAACGACGAGGCCAATCACGAAGCAGAATACAGATACGGAATGAGGCAAAGGTTCAGAATGTAGGTGAGTGAAAACATGCAAACCGGAAGGCCTGGGCAGCATTTGCCAAAGCAGGAATGATGTATTTTAAACAAAAGCTCGTGAATACAGCAAACAGTGGTGACCTATTGATGAGGGCAATGGACTCGTGGGTTCCCAGAGGTTGTGGCTTCAAATTCCGCTGAGGGCAGCAGAATTAAACATTTGGATAATCATCCTCAATAAAGGAAACTTTGGCCGTGTCACTATTACAAGAATGGCCGGAAAAACCCAACTGGCCCATCGATGACCTTCAGGGTGGTATAATCTATCTGCTTGTCTGGGCTCTAAATTCCCATGTTAGGGCCTACATATGATGCAAGTCCACTCATTGTGATTAATTCTCATTCTCTTCCCTTATTGCAGCAGGTTGCTCTAAATGACGAAGCCTCATACTCTTTTCCTATACTTTCAAGTGAGAAAACACTACATCAAAATAGCTACACACAAATTGCTACACACAAACACACACACACACACACACACACACACACACACACACACACACACACACACACACACACACACACACACACACACACAATAGGTCAACCTAATTGAAAGGAAGATACATAATCATTAAACGTTTTGTTAATAACACACTGTACCCTAAAATAGCAGTACCATATTTTAATTTTCTGAAGGTTTGCTAAGTACAGGAAACAAAGGGTAGGGCCAAGCTACAACATTCAACTTTCATAATACTGTTAGGTCGCTGGGTAAGGCATATATAGATGTAGGTAGATCTGCATAGGTATCATGCTTCGTCTGTCGAGTTAGAACAATATCGATGTAATAAGTTCTGTGTTAGCCCGGTTTGTCGGATCAAGTGTGTACCTGTGATCATACGAGGACGATCCGGTGATAGGTAGAAGAGGGACTAAGATCATTCCCCTGTGTGTCAGACCTGGTGATCAATCCATTGTCCCGTATGGCAACGCACTCTTATAGACACTTAGCTCGGCCCTTAGCTGCACACATTAATTAATTTCCCTCTCCCACAATAAGACTTACAGAAAAACAGGCAGGAGGCCAGATCTGGGCACCGCTGATGGGGCAGCCAGTCACATCACCAGCTGGCACAGCAACACACATTGTGCAAGGCAGGCTGAGGCCACGCCCACTTCGCGTGTGATTGGTCAGAAGGGGTTGATGGGAAAGTCACACCATGGGGTAAGAAGCTGGCCACTGATTGGTGGAAGGAAGATAGAAGGAAGCAGCAGACTGATTGGCCACCAACGGGTGGCATGACATGAAGGGCATAAAGCGCTCGGCCAATGAGAAGACACCAACACGATGAAAAGATTCGAGAAGTCGAGGGGCACCGCACTGGTTGGAGGAGAGGAGGGCTGACATCACGTGACGGCAAGTAAAACCTCTCACTCGCCGGCATTTTCTCTCTTCCCTTTGCCCTCTTGCGTTAGATTTGCTTCTCGTTCCCATTTGGACTTTCGTGTGGTGGACGTTGGGGCGCCGACAATCATCTTCTCCTGGTGCGAGCGTACGAGCGAGGCTTGGTGCTACGAGCAAACCGGACCTCGTGTGCAACCGACGAGCGGGCGAGCGAGGCGTGCCGCTGAGCAGATGAGACCGGGGCGAGCGGGTGGCTCGGGGACTAGCAAAGCACGAACGAGGCGGACGGAGGCCTGCTTCGCGCCAACATCGGAGCCGGATGGAGCCTGACCGACATCATACATCCAGACAGATAAGACGCACCACAGAATAAAACATGACGATTCTTTTATTTGAATATTCCTTCGTCCATGTATTTGAAGTGGGGTGGGGACAAGTGGGGACATCCCGATTTAGAACATTTATCTTTCGTCGCGTTTCATTGTTCTCGGTTCCGTTTAATAAATATTTCTTTTTGTACCGTAAATTCTGTGTTCGTCCGTGAGTTAATATCCACAGGTGAAGACATCGTCGGACCGACAGGTACCGCGGCATCCTCCCCCAATCCCCGGCCCGTGTGTCGATCCGCCATTGAATTGGAAACGCCTCGTTAAGCTCGATTCCATCCTTGGACGCTCTGTCTCAACTGAGAGCGTCCGCATGACGATACGTTTTTGGGTTTCAAAGTTCATAAAAGCTACAACTATTTTTATGCCTCCACCAACAAAGTCGCCGAATGCACTATGTTTTCGGGTTGTCCGTCCGTCCGTACGTACGTCTGTCCGTCCGTCTAAACCTCGTTTTTCTCAGCAACCATATGTCCGATTGAGACGAAACTTTCAGGGTAGGAGTGACACCCATACAGAATGTTTTTATGATAATTTTGACGTCATAGGTCACGTGGTATGGCAGCCATCTTGGATTAAAAGCAAATAATTAAAATTTTATTTCTCAGAAAGCACTGAATGGAAAAATTTGAAACTTGGCACATTGTCAAGTACTCCCAATGGGGAACGAAAGCATGATAATGATGACACCATAGGTGAAGTGCTATACCAGCCAAAAATCTTTTAATCGAATTCCTTATCCTAAAAATCTGAAATTGCATGCACATCTATGACCCATTTGTATTGAAATATTAAATTTATGACATCATAGGTCATGGTTTGGCAGCCATATTAGATTGAAGGGAAATATTAAATAATTATATTTCTGAAACCGCTCACCCTATCAATGCAAAATTTTACAAATACAGTATCATCTAACAGCACTGTTGCATATAGTTTGAAAATGATGATGTCATAAATCACGTGGTTTGGCAGCCATCTTGGATAGAAAAACAAACCCTATCCAATCAACACGAAACTTCACAAAGCATCAATTGGAATCCTCAGCATCAATTGGAATCAACCTATATTGTGGCGTGTCACCTCTGGGCACTGCAACGAGTGCACCTGTAAATCTGAGGGTGTCATAGCAGAAAATAAATAAAGACACTGATCTGCCCTTAATGTTGTTTTACGGGTGAAACCAACATACGAAAGAAGACAGAAGGGTAACTTTATCAGGAATATTTACAAATCCCTAATGACTAGGTTAAGAACAATAATACAAATTAAATGGACCACTTAATGACTTTCTTAAGAATTCCCAAATTAACCAAGTACAAACGTCACAGACAACAAGGCAGTTATAAGTTAACTCACGACTCTCGATGCGGCATCTTATCTCAAGCAAGTTGTTTGTACCGTAGACCCCAATGGGTTATAAATGGTCAGTGGTGAGCACGGTTGAAAGAATCTAGTCTGGAGGGTACGTACAGAATGAAGCCGACTGGACAGTCACATTTTACAAGTCCTCAGAAGGCGACGTCCTCGTATCACCAAAGCATGGAGAAGAACCCGAGCCCAAAGGTAAAGCTGTATCATAGAAGTTGAAGACGAGAACTCCAAGCTGTAAAAAACAATGTGTTACTTGAAGGAGAGGAGAGGTTGGAGGGATGAATAAGCTCCAAGGGTGTGCACCAGTCAACCCGCCGACCAGAAGCAGCTTTTCAATCGTCGCCGACATAACAGCGGTGCAATGTCTGACAAGTAGATTCTACAAGTAGAGGGAGTTCAGAGAAGAATACTTGACAGTGTATTATATAAGAGAAACTGAAACCCACAGGGACCAACACACAGTGGATTGAAGTTGATCCAATGTGGTCAGGGATTGGGTGAGTCGCTGAACCTCCCCAGGTTCGCATACAGAAGACCCCCATTCCTCCTTCACTGGGTACGTCGGTTTTAAAAAGATATGCGCCACCTGAAACAGCGTGGGAGCTCAAGAGAACGTGTCAACACCTTTCTCTCTTCATCATCCTTCTATGCTTCTTCTCCCTTTCTGAAACTGCCGGTGTTTTTTTAAAGTGGTGAAGCCATTTCAATATTTGGCTATGTCCTTCTTTCCATCTGTCCATCTTCAAAAATAAAGAATAAACACCTTTCTAACCCACCGTGTTTAATTCTAAAGAGTTCTAAAGTGCAATTCTAGGGGATACTAGAGGGGGTAATTCTGCTGGGTTATAAAGGGTAATTCTAGTGGGTTCTAAAGGGTAATTCTAATGGGTTATAAAGGGTTCTAAAGGGTCATTCTAAAGGGTAATTCTAAAGTGTAATTCTAAAGGGTAATTCTAAAGAGTTCATTTGTGCCTTTTTCACTTGTCATCGGTAACTTGTTCCCTTGTCAGGTGTTGGTTGCATCCGTAACCTTTATTGATATTCAAAAATGAAAGCACCACCTACTCGCTCTGCTGCCCAGCCAGGTAAGGTTCAGATCAAATCTTTATCACCAATTTTGTTTAACCAACTGAACCTCGTGTTGCTGGCACGAACTGAGCTAGTTGGTGGTGCTTTCATTTTTCAATATGGATCATGCCAACTACAACCAGTTTTTTTTGTTGCAAAGCTTTAACAATGTCCTCACTACTGTTAGGGGTATTTCAGTGATAGGTAGCAACAGTGTTAAAAGTACTGCATCGATGATTAGTAAAATTGCAAACAAATTAGGTAGGGTCACCTTTAAGAACTTACAGGAAGTCTTTGTGGAAGGAAGACTACCCTCTGTCGGAGAGGTTGAAGAGAGGATCTTCAGGTATTGGTGTAGTCAAATAACTTGACTGCTCCGTAATACTACCGCAGCAATACGCGGAACCTGCACAATAGCTAAGCCTGAAGGCCTGGAAGGTTTACAAGTACAAACAAGAAATCATATTTATATAAGTTTCACTTTACTACTTTACTTTACCACTTCACAGGATTTTTGTGTTTTTATTTATTTATTTAATTAGGCTCAGAAATGATATCCTGTTCTCCTGTGCCAATCTCGAGAAGCTGCCTAAAGACCATGTTGTGACTAGGATACTACTTCACGGTCAATTTAGGTGTTTGGCGAAACATTTGCATTTCTTTAGCAACTTTCTGTAAGTGGTGGGTGATTTGTAAGCAACGAGAAGGTGGTACATGTGTTGTGAAGAAACAGCGATTCTTTCTGGGAAGTCAAGACTAAGAGAAACACATTGTGCGTAGGTGTACATATCTGTGTGCTCGCTGCGGTGCGGTGACATAAGTTTCTGGCGTGGAATGCAATGGGTGCCGGGTTGAAATCTTGTCAATAAAAACCTCACAAATTCAAAGCAGCACTGCTTTGCACACCACCATGACAGTGTGACTGTCTGTCAGGTGCACCGGGATGCCAATGCTGAGCTGTGGTTGCAATGCTTTTATCTCGTGAATAAAAAGGGAGTTCATGTGTGTGAGTGCGTACGCATCGCTGGGTGCGGAATGGATTAGCGAGCCGCCGATCTACTGCCAGCGGCTTCAGCTGAGGCCTGTCCAAGTCAAACTTCCTGCCTCAAAGCTGGCATTGTGAGAACCTAGTCATGTGTCTGTCATAGATCTGTAAAAGCCTTTCATGACTTCGGATCTGCCCTGTCTTTTAATCAGGATTTATGTGCAAATTGTTAGCTGTCACAATTGGTTTGTGGCAGTTGAAAGAGGAGGGAGACCAGGCAGGAGGCTGAAGTAATGGCATTAATTAGGATGGGAAGGGGAGGCAAGCTTGACTGCTTTTGGCTTCAGGCCGGCCTAGCTTTGTTAGAACAGGCCTGGAAGTCTGCTCGAGGCTCAAGGCTGGATATAAGATCAGAAGCAAAACTTCTGTGAACTAACCTAAGAAGGTAATTTTTTTTAAGTGTCTCACACAATAAAAATAATCATCCCTTTTATCACGATACGAATATCTCTATCTAATAACAGGAACACAAGTAAGATGGAGCTGTTTCACACCGGATATCTCCTTGTTGTTTTATATTAGAAAATCAAAATGGCTGACTTGTTTTGATGTAATTAGTTAAATAGGTTTTTATCTTCTCATGATTTGTTTCCGTGACAATGACGTGACTAGATATTTTGATGTTCTACCTTTTCCCCTTAAACAGTCTGTATAAAGATTGCAAAATTAGAGGTTTTACAGATCAAATGACAAATGTATACCGTTCAATGGAATAAACTAGGCCAGGCCACAGTCCGCTCTTCTCGACATAAAGAAGCAGGCCTGAAGGTTTGCCGCTCTGCTGTATCTGGGTTTGAGAGACTGTAGGTTTGGCAGGCCACTCTTGGCTCGGCTTGCTGAGGCCTGTCAAGGTTTGAGGTCGAAGGGAGACAGCTGACAGAGGCCAGGCTGTTTTTGTCTGCCACAACTGCTTTGCCTCCATCTTTCGTGCGACCCCTTCTCTCTTCTTGCCTGGACAGTTTTCCCTTTTTTATTAACGTCTTTTCTTTCTTGCCTCCCCTGTTTTATCACCTTCTCCCCTGGCTTTAATTCTCGTCCATTCTACCTCCCAACTATTGCACTGTTGTATTTTTCCATTCTTCCTTTTCGTTCCTGCTTTGCCTCATCCCTCGACCTTCCCCCACTTCATCCCTCTCCCACGATGCTCCTCCATCTGCATTCCTTATTTCTCCATCACTCTCCAACTTCACTCCCACCCCCACCCCTACTACTCTGCCTGTTCATCCCCATCTCCCTCCACATCTTTCATAACGTCCTCCCTCCACATTCTTGCTCTCACGTGCTTTATCTAAACCCTACTGACGAAACTTTCCCAGTCAATACTTCTGTGCTCTCCTTTCCTTGTGTTTTCCACCCTCAATGCTGCTCCTGGCAACAAAAGTCTGCAAGCGAAAAAGGGCAAAAACACAGATCCCGAGATCAAAGTGCGCTTGCATCCCGACCATGAACACACAACCTCAACATGCAATCTCCTTTATGCTTTCTTCTGCCATCCTTTGTGCTATCAAATCAGCTCTGCTTAACCAACTACACCACATCCAGAAACCATACAATATTAATCATAAAATTTGATCTCACCACCTTGCTGTTTACAATCCTCTTTTGTATGACATCGCAAGCACATTCAAAGAAGGAGCAACTAGGTGGCAAGAACTGGGAGCAATATCACACATTACCCCAAAGTTAACCATTTGGATTGTCTAAAACCAGGAACAAGGATTGCTGGGTCCAACAATAAGCGCTTAATGTATAAGCTAGGTAAAGGCAGAAGGGTTTAACATCAGCTCCTATGAAAAAAAAAAGAGTGTGATGGACATGCTAGAGCAAAGCAAAGACTGTGAAGCTGTTAGGCTCAAGTTACTGTGAGCTTGCTTTGGTTTTGGCAGCAACAGAGAATAACAGTTCTAATGACTTATGCACGCAACGAAGACATAAATTTAAAGCAAGACCAGACAGGGCAGCTAAAACTACCCTCAGATCTCTGACATCAAAGGCTACTCTTATTCAGGATTTCAACTTCAGGATTGGCCGTGATGAAATAAACTAAAGAAGCTCTGTAACCAGGATTTTTGAGCATGGAAGGGCTAAAACAGACAATTAAATAAAGCTTTTGGATTTCTGCGGCATGTATACTGTCGCCATAAATGAGAACTACTTTATCAACTAGGTACCTGCATATAACCGGTTACGTCCAATTGCTAGGTGACCGTAATTGTAATTCAGTGGACGGGAGTTTGATTTTTTGGACTTCACAGCAACTATGGAGAACTTTCCAATCAGTACATTTTTTTTTTTTTTTAACCTCTGCCAACAAAGGTAATGGAGGTTATGTTTTCACTCATGTTTACTTTGCTTTCTGTCTGTCTGTCTGTCTGTCTGTGAGCATGATATCTCGAAAAGTTGTGGATGGATTCGGACGAAACTTGGTGGACATGTTGCATGTGTGACAAGGACGAATTGATTCGATTTCGGTGAAGATCCGGATCTAGATACTAGAATTTGTAAGTGAAACTTCACCATTGAGAGATAGGGCCAAAAACTATATATAGCAGGATATCTCAAAAATTATGAACGGATTTGGCCAAAACTTGGTGGACGAGTTGGTTAGGCGACAAGAACAAGCCGATTCGATTTTGCCTAAGTTCCGGATGCAGATCTGGCCTATCCGTGGGATACAAAACCTAAACTGCTCAGCCTAGCGGAGGTCTGTGCTCCACCGAGTTTTGTGTATGGATCTATCGTTACGAGACAGCAAATAATAATTTGTGGACGAGCTTCAAGCTAAGACTTTGTTAGGACAGGAATATATTGGAGTGGATGTCGAAGCAAATTGAAAAATAAAATTCTAAAGGGTTTCTCAATATTTCTCAAAATTTAAAAGAATAAAATTCTCAAAAATTTTCTCCAAATATTTCTCAAATTTAAAAAAAATAAAATTCTCAAAAATTATGAACGGATTTGGCCAAAACTTGGTGGACGAGTTGGTTATTGGAGTGGAGTAGATGGAGTGGATGTCGAATATATTGGAGTGGATGTCGAAGGAGATTGAAAAATAATAATTCTAAAGTGTTTCTCAATATTTCTCAAAATTTAAAAGAATAAAATTCTCAAAAATTTTCTCCAAATATTTCTCAAATTTAAAAAAAATAAAATTCTCAAAAATTATGAACGGATTTGGCCAAAACTTGGTGGACGAGTTGGTTATTGGAGTGGAGTAGATGGAGTGGATGTCGAATATATTGGAGTGGATGTCGAAGCAAATTGAAAAATAAAATTCTAAAGTGTTTCTCAATATTTCTCAAAATTTAAAAGAATAAAATTCTCAAAAATTTTCTCCAAATATTTCTCAAATTTAAAAAAAAAAAAATTCTCAAAAATTATGAACGGATTTGGCCAAAACTTGGTGGACGAGTTGGTTATTGGAGTGGAGTAGATGGAGTGGATGTCGAATATATTGGAGTGGATGTCGAAGGAGATTGAAAAATAATAATTCTAAAGTGTTTCTCAATATTTCTCAAAATTTAAAAGAATAAAATTCTCAAAAATTTTCTCCAAATATTTCTCAAATTTAAAAAAAATAAAATTCTCAAAAATTATGAACGGATTTGGCCAAAACTTGGTGGACGAGTTGGTTATTGGAGTGGAGTAGATGGAGTGGATGTCGAATATATTGGAGTGGATGTCGAAGCAAATTGAAAAATAAAATTCTAAAGGGTTTCTCAATATTTCTCAAAATTTAAAAGAATAAAATTCTCAAAAATTTTCTCCAAATATTTCTCAAATTAAAAAAAAAAAAATTCTCAAAAATTATGAACGGATTTGGCCAAAACTTGGTGGACGAGTTGGTTATTGGAGTGGAGTAGATGGAGTGGATGTCGAATATATTGGAGTGGATGTCGAAGGAGATTGAAAAATAATAATTCTAAAGTGTTTCTCAATATTTCTCAAAAGTAAAAAAAAAAAAAATTCTCAAAAATTTTCTCAAAATATTTCTCAAATTAAAAAAAAAAAATTCTCAAAAATTATGAACGGATTTGGCCAAAACTTGGTGGACAAGTTGGTTATTGGAGTGGAGTGGATGAGTGGATGTCGAATATATTGGAGTGGATGTCGAAGCAGATTGAAAAATAAAATTCTAAAGGGTTTCTCAATATTTCTCAAAATTTAAAAGAATAAAATTCTCAAAAATTTTCTCCAAATATTTCTCAAATTAAAAAAAAAAAAAATTCTCAAAAATTATGAACGGATTTGGCCAAAACTTGGTGGACGAGTTGGTTATTGGAGTGGAGTGGATGGAGTGGATGTCGAATATATTGGAATGGATGTCGAAGCAGATTGAAAAATAAAATTCTAAAGGGTTTCTCAATATTTATCAAAATTAAAAAAAAAAAAATTCTCAAAAATTTTCTCAAAATTTAAAAACATAAAATTCTCAAATGTTATGAACGGATTGGGCCAAAACTTGGTGGATGAGTTGGTTAGGTGACAAGAACAAGCCGATTCGATTTTGGCTAAGTTCCGGATGCAGATCTGGCCTATCCGTGGGATACAAAACCTAAACTGCTCAGCCTAGCGGAGGTCTGTGCTCCACCGAGTTTTGTGTATCGTTACGAGACAGCAAATAATAATTTGTGGACGAGCTTCAAGCTAAGACTTTGGTAGGACAGGAATATATTGGAGTGAATAATTTGTGGACAAGCTTCAAGCTAAGACTTTGGTAGGACAGGAATATATTGGAGTGGATGTCAAAGCAGATTGAAAAATAAAATTCTGTGCATTTAACTACAAATTCACCTGATATAACGAGCTCTGAAGCACTCCGATTGTGTTCCATTGAAATCGATCCCCACTAGATTTCCTCTATAATATACCAGCAGGAGTACCCGGCGTTGCCCGGTGGGGGTGGAGGGGTGTGGGGGGATGGAGAGGGAGGGGTGAGGAAGGGAGTGAGGGGAGTGGGAGGGGAAAGATATACTACATATGCATCTTTTGGGGGGGGGGGTGGGTTTGACAGGTCCCCCCGTTTTGGGGGAGGGGAAAGGGAAGGAGGAAAATTTACCTGTGCCAAGAGTGCTTTAACCTCAGTGTTGCCCAGGTAAAAAAGGAAATTGTAATACCCTCTGCCACCAACACAAGTTGGTGCTACACGGTACACATTTACATAGAGAATTTACCCCCCTCTCCCAGCCCCCAAACCCTGCCTGAGGCCGCGGCCACATAGCCTCTGTTACCCCCAGAAAAAGTTGTATTTGTATTTGTACCCCGAGTAAAGTATATAAGTGTTTATAGCTGGAGTACCCGGCGTTGCTCAAGCGAAAAAGAAACATCAACATATACGAAACGAGGGCAAATATAATGGCAAAGCAATTACATCCAAATCAGATTCCATCACAAATGTCAAATCATCATTTTACCTTTCGTTGAATATATGTTGGTGAATGTGCCGTTCATCACGTTTCTGAGTTAAGTATGATGACGTTCAGGAAGAAGAAGAGGAAGTAGTAGGGGAAGGAGAGGAAGAATTCGAGGAAGAAGCCTCACCACCAACTTCGACCGCTTCTGGTATTGTTTTATATGTGTTCAAATGTCTGGTAATTGTTTTGTATTTATTTATGCGAATGTGTACTTGTATATAACTGTCATTAATCAAAAAGGTTTAGGCACGATGGAGCGATTTTTTTTAAACCCCCCAAAAACGATCTTTTTTTGCCTAAAACACTCCCAGACACTCACTGATGAACCTCTCAAAGTTTGACGAAGATCCGTTCAGCCATCTCTGAGTAACATGGCGACACAGACACACAGACCAACAGCTCTCTTGTTCAGTAGATATTAGAAAATCATTCTCACTCCAAGTTCTTTCCATCAATGTAAATTTGTGGCAAAATCAAATTACTTTTGATGAAGAATGCTAGAAACGATCTACGAGATGACCATCTGTCCTCATGGACACCGAGAGCCAGCTAATATAATTGATTACTTTTGCAGATCTCAAGGAATTTAAGGTTATGAATTTGATGGTTATTTATTTATTTTCGGTCCCTGTCACTTGCTGCTGAGCTCAAGATGATGTAGGAGATTAAATGAATATCTTGAAATTCTAACTATAAATCAAAGTGGTCTATTTTGACATTTCTGTGATCTCCACAAAATGTACATCTCTAATGATTCTGCACTTGCATAGTTCCTCTCCAGACGAAAGGCTTCAAGTGTTCCTTTCTCCTTCAATTCCTTGAGAGCTGCAATTTCTCCAAGCAATCTGGGGGGCAATCCTCCTATTACGTCACATAAAATTCTACTCTTCAGAAGGCTGCACACCACTTTCCTGATGACATAATTGTTGAGTGACATACTTACTCTGTAGTGGGAGCCCATGGTGATACGATTTCATAGCATCCATTTTTGTTTATCTGGAGAAGATGAATGTATGGTGTACCTCCTGAAGTGGGACATTTATTCTGAGAAAGGGGTGATCGACATATTGCGTACGCATGACAATGGAGGAGGCTAAATGAGAAAAAGAAGAAAAGGGGGGGGGGGGAGTATTATGGAGGAGAATGGAGGGCAGAGGACAGTAGAAAAAAGTGTTTTTTAGTGTTTGTTATCATTAGTGGTGTTTAATTTAGCGATTTTTACTTGCCATCTAAACATTTTGAAACATGGAAACGGCCCGTAATGTCCTTGTTTTGAAAATATTACCCTGACAGAGTCAGAAATCTTTAGATTAAAAATTTTTTTGGGGGTATTACTACCTGAGTACTTACCTCGTGATTTTGTAAATCGTGATTCAATACAATATGCAGTACTTTGGTATTATTATTTGGAAATCAACGATTGGCAAATGTATTGGTTGGTCTGGTCTGTTATTAGTCCACTACCAAGAGGGGACCATAGGTTTGCTCTCCATCTGTCCGTACGTCCGTCCCACCTATGGTTTTCTGCACTTTTCCCCCAAACCCTCTAACATATTCAACTGAAACTGGGTACATTGCTTTCTTATGATAAGTTACAGAACAGGTTCGAGTTTTGGGGCGTTTTCCCAATTTTTCACGGAGTTCTGCCCTTTTTGAACTTAGAAATATCACATATTACACATGGGGCAGTTTTCAGCTGCCTTGACACAACCCCACTGCTTTACAACCATTGGCTGGACAGCTGGTCTGACTCTGCCCCAATTTAAATCATGCGCTGCCATTTCATGAAGCAGCACAGATTGGCAGGCCTCAGGCCTTAGGCCTGGGCGTTAGTCCATGGCCCAATGCAATTGGACTGATGACAGGTATAGAACACAATGTATTATATATGTTCACAAGCCGTACGCATTTTTTGCTTCCAAATCATGTCCAATCAATTGAATTTACCACAGGTGGACTCCAATCAAGGTGTAGAAACATCTCAGAGATGATCAAGAGAAATGGGAGGCACCTGAGCTAAATTTCAAGTGTCATAGCAACAGGTATGAATACTTATGTAAATGTGATATTTCAGTTTTTCTTTTTAATAAATTTGCAAAACTTTCTAAAATCCTGTTTTCTCTTTGTCATTATGGGGTATTGAGTGTGGATTGATGAGGGAAAACATGAATTTAAACGATTTCAGCATAAGGCTGCAACATAACAAAATGTGAAAAAAGTGAAAGGGTCTGAATACTTTCTGAATGCACTGTACATCGGGTTATTTAATTATTATTTTCGGCACCTAGCACGTAATTATGTACCACCCATATAAGGGGACGTGTTTACTGATAATGAACTGAAACTTGGTAATGGACTTGTATTGCAAATCAAGTATCGCTCTTGTTTTGTTTGTGTCTGTCTGTCTGTCTGTCAATCACCTACTGGTTGAATTTTTACTCCAATCTTTACAAAACATAACCACCTGGTAAAGGTAGTGATAAGCTGGAAGCGTATTGTTTTTGAGATCAATATGTCAAAAGCTCAAAAGTCAAGGTCACATAAATCGTCAATTTTCATTGTCAAGGTGAAGCCACAGTCAACCATCTGAATATGTCTGTTAATTACATACTGTTTGAATGTGAGTTGCACCGTGAGTATATCTATTATTACTTTTGATTGGATCTGACTACGTATATTAATTACGTACTATTGGAACATACCATATCGACAAATAAATAGTTACACCCTTTCAATATTTACATCTTAACACCCTTTAGACCATTTTGACCCTTTAGACTCCTTTACATGTTTCAAGACCCTTGAGACCCCTTAGACTCCTGAAGACATTTACACAGCTTAGACTCCTTAATCTCTTTCAAGCCATTAGACCCTTTAGACTTGTACACCCACTGTTGGAACATACACTTTAGATCCTTTAGACCCCTTTAAACAAGTTTAGACCTGATAAGACCCTTTATACCCCTTTAGATTCCTTAGACCACCACTTAATTAAATTAATAATTAATTTGTTGCTTGACTCCGCCCATCATGGCCATTCCACATAGACAAAATAATATGGCTGCCATCTTGGTTTTCTGGTGGGCCTGAGACATCATGCCTTTAGGCCTCTGCTGATTATACATTGCCCGCGTTTGTTACATCAAATTTCCATTGGCTTTGTTTGTGTCGAGTGTTACTTACGATGAGGTGCCGCGAAAAACCAAATCAATGTCGAATAAGCAGTTCCCTAAGAAAATAGCGTTACGTAATTTTTGATCCGCCCCATATTGGGGTTGAACAATCCGTGACCATGTGACGAATCAGCTCGTTCTGATACAACCATGGTGGAAGCTGTCATGGGTGAGAGGTGTCAAATTAATCTTTTAATAGCGCATTAAATGTGTGTTTCCCAATCGGCACATTACCAGCCGACATATTTTTGTCGCAGGTTGTGACCACAGTGCGGTCATTCTTGTTTCAATAAGTAATGTACAATCTCCACTCACCCGTATTCTGCTCGGTTGAACATAATTTGCATATTGGGTCACTGAATTGGTTCACCAATCAAAACCGAGAAGCATATTGTTTATTTGGATTTCACAAGTATGCATGACATCTTTCTTGTTTATTTCTTTACTTGCTTTTACACATTTAGTAAGGAGGATGTGGCAAGCCTTACTTTTTAGATGGAATTTTAGTGCCTGAGGGCAACAAGAGTGAACCACAAAGTATGGATGAGACCAGATGAGACGGCAGATTCATTATGGAGCCAATGTGCTACGCGGGTTTGGGTTGAAGAATCTCAGTGTGACATCAAAGAAAGTGGCAAATGCAGATTTCACATGTTCTTGTGTTCTCCATCAATAAAGTTCGATATTTCCAAGAAAACTTCAATGTTAAGTGACAAGACTAAATTGCAATGACCTGATCAAGGGTTAAGTTATTCATTGAATCTTGAATGATTTAGCCAAATAGTGTTTCATAGTAAAAGGTCATTGAACCCATAATGAAAGTTTGAGAGTGCAGGAGGCTGTCTGCCAATTTTAAAAATGGAAGAAATCACTTTCATGTCATGTGCAGAATGAACCTTCCTCGGTAGGCCCTCAAAAGCAGCAACTACATCAATTATTTCAAGGAAAACATGTAGTCGAGGGTGATTGAGCTACAAAGCACAGATTGAGAAATCAGAAAACACTCGACTTCAACTCAAGACTTTCCTAAGAGGAGATTGATTAAATGGGTTACACATTCAGAATGTGAGAAACAAATTGAGTAAGGATGCACCCACTTTAATAAACACTTAACACCATTTTGTGACCATCCAACAGGGATGCCCACCAAGGCCG
>NC_136268.1:147145434-147222934 GCF_964187855.1 Myxine glutinosa | reverse complement strand
TATTCAGGATGACATGGAGACAATGACAGAGAGATAAAGATAGAGACAGGATATATACAGACTTGGCATTTAATATGGATTATTATTTTTGTGGGGGTGAACTTACTTTTCAAGATGACTTAGAACCAAAAGTTCATTGGAATTATGTTGAAATTATTCTAGATTTTGTTAATGTGACCTTTTAAAGAAACAAAAACCACATTTGACATTTCGAAGCAAATAAATTGATCCTTGAAAGTGATGTAAACTGATATCGAACTCAATTCACGGACAGTACTGTGTTAAACTTCTGTACGTTTTCCAGAAGTATCTCTTTATTTGCACATTAGCCAAAAAAATTTTCAACAAAAACAAAAGCTAAATTATGACTGGGATTACGGACAGTAAAATTACAGTTCAGTACTTCGTGTAACCCCCACGAGCATTCAGGAGAGCACGTACACGTCGAGGCATGCTGTTCACGAGATTTGCCAAGGTTTGGACAGGAATCGCTTGCCATGCAGTGACAATAGTCTGCTGCAATTGACCCACAGAGGTCGGATGCAGGTCCAAGTTGTCGATTTGACACGTTAATTTTTTCCCACATGTTCTCTATCGGATTGACATCCTGGGACATTGCAGGCCACTCCATATGCTCTACACCACGGTCATCAAGAAAGTGTTGGATCATGCGAGCACGATGAGGCCGTGCAATGTCATCTTGGAAGACAAAGTTTCCTCGAAAGGCTGCACGAGCAAATGGAAGCAATGTTTCTTCCAGAATGACCCTGTACCTGAACTGGTTCAGGTTTCCATTCAGAACAACCAGGTCAGTTTTGCCCCCTGCATGAAAAGCAGCCCAAACGTCACCCCACCACCTCCAGCTTGGACTCTTGGCACTATACAATCTTCGTTGTGGGCTTCATGCACTTGTCTGCGCACTCGGACGCGGCCTTCTTGACGATAGACCAGAAATATAGACTCGTCACTGAAGGTCACGTGATTCCAGTGTCCTGGCTGCCATTGACGGTGCTCTCTGGCTCACTGCAATCGGCGCTGGCGGTGTTGTCTGGTCAGGCGTGGCTTTCTCAGGGGACGCCTGGCACGATAGCCTGCTTGAACCAGTCGTTGGTTGACTAGCCTTCTGGATACAGGCACATTTGTCAGTTGCTGCCACTCAGCCCTACGTCGATTAGCTGACTTGGTATGGCCATTGCAGACTATCCGGTGCAGCTGGCGATCATCTCTTTTTGTGGTTCTGCGTGGACGTCCTGGCCTCGGTATTGGAGTAGGGACACCCCTCTGAGCATTTCGTTTCAGGATCTTTGACACCTGACCTTGAGTGATGCCATACTGCCGAGCAATAGCACGCTGTTTCATGCCAGAATTTCGTAAAGCCACCACTCCATGACAAACAGCATTGTCGAGTTGACGGACCATCTCCAGAGGAAGCCGCAATAACTTTTGTAGACGTGCAGCAGTTGTTTTCCACTAATACAGAACGCAACAAGCCTTATATACCCGATTGTGAAGCCAATCGTCAAATGTACCTGTCCTTACATTTTGTCACGCCGCCTGTGATATAATCTTGTTATTGACTTCTTGCTGCGAAAGACAATCAGTGACATGGTTCTTTCAACAAAGACATCACCAAAGGGTAAAAGAAACTCACCAGATTGATATACTGAGTTCAGAAAGTAAACCCAAGTCAATAAAAAAAAGAAATTCCATATTAAATGCCAAGTCTGTATATATATATATATATATATATATATATATATATATATATATATATATATATATATATATATATATATATATATATATATATATATATATATACATACATACATACATACATATATATATATATATATATATATATATATATATATATATATATATATATATATATATATATATACATACTGAAACGCAAAAGAAACTTACCACCTTTGAAACCTTTAAATATCAACAATAACACTGCGTGTAGTAAATGTGTGAACTTATTTGTGGACAATAGTGTCCTCACTATCAGACAAAACGGTCACGGATTGTCACTTGAACCTTCAATGGTCACTTCATAGCACAGCTGTTGAACAGCCGTTTTGACTGTCAGTGATTAGCCAAGGGGTACGGGATGATTTTATTGAGCTGCACGTGATGTCTTGATATTGGCTTTAAAAAGGCCAGTGCAAAATGGGCATTTCAATCAACATGCCACGATTGTCAAGGGATCAACGGCAGCGTGCCCTGGGCATGCTGCAAGGCGGACTGAGCTACCGTGAGGTGGCACGTCGCCTTGGCTGTTCACACCAGACGATATCGGCCCTGGTGGACAGAGACACCCTCCACAACTCTGCAGATGACAGACCTCGATCAGGGAGGCCAAGAGTCACCACTGCAAGGCAGGACAGGCAGATGGTCCGAAGTCACCTGCTGGATCGATTCCATCCAGCATCCCGCACTGCGGCAGAAACTCCGGGACATGCAAACCCACGGATCTCCAATGATACTGCACGAAGACGACTGCATGACTATGGTCTGACTGCCAGAAGACCATACAGAGGCCCCGTGATGACGGCTGCCCTTCGCCGCAATCGACAGAGATGGTGCTAGCAGCATCAGCGGTGGACCTTGGCGCAGATGAACGAGGTTGCTTTCAGCGATGAGTCAAGGTTCTGTGTGGACAGTCCTGATGGGCGTGAGCGTGTCTGAAGAAGAGGGTCCCGAGGGTGCACGACGAGGTAAAGCGGGTCGAGGAGCACTGGTTGAGCGAAGTGGAGAAAAGCGCGGGTAAAATGACCGGGGTAGAAATCGCGACCCGGGGTATGGGGCAGCCGGCGACCGCTGAGGTAGAAGAGGGAATTTTAATGAAGCCAGCGGTCATCGAGGTGAGTAAAGAAAAAGTAGTGGTGGGTATAGTTGAAATTGTAGAGACAACAGACTTGGAAGAGCAACAATTGGAGGAAGGAATGGATAATGTACAAAGTCTGAGTTCACATCCTGATGCCGTACTTGCTAATCCTTATAAAGATTTGCAGGTGCGCGTGGAGAAGAGGATCCCAAAGGTGAGACGGGCTGTATATGGCGCTAAGAGGTTTTTCAGCAGGAGGGTGTTCGGCGCGAAGAGAATTGTCGCGCGCTTGGGATCGCGAAAGCACCCGGGCGTTCGTGGAAGGTCCTTTGTGTGCTGTGTTAAAGCGAATGGCACGAGTGTGAGGAAAAAGTGTGTGTCAAAGAGTGAGCATGTTACAAAGCGCGAATGTGAAACCGAGTGCGAGCGAGAATGCACGTCGGGGTGTACAGAGTGTGACAAAGGGAGTGAGAGCGATACGGAGTGTACGTGCGAAAATGAGTGTGACACGGAGAGTAAGGTGGTGGTGGAACGTGTGCGAAGAAGCACACCTGAGTTGGTTGTGGCGTGGGAGTGGGAGAGCCCATCAGAGCGCTTTAGTGGGTGGATGCAAGAGTGCACGCCCATGGTGAGTGGTACGGAGTACGTACTGAGGGAGAGTGCGCAATTGCGCGAGGTGTGTTAAGGAGGTGTGCGTGAGAGGTGTGGTGTGGAACAGGGAGTGCGGTGGTGGAATGGACGGAGTGTGTGGGATGCACTGGAGGCGCCGAGACGCTGGATTTTGTGAGTGTCAAAAGGGTCGCGTGTGCGTGTGGGCGTGCGAGTGAAGCATCGACGTTGACCGGGGCAGCGTTTAGGGTGACGGATAGCCGATGCGAGCACTCGGGGCGCGGTGCGCTTTGCTGGATGCGAGGCCTGGCGCGGGTCGGTGTTGCATCGCTTCTCTTCGAAGCATCGTTGCCGATTCGGGCTTGGCCCCGCCCTGGACGGTCGAGTCCGGGCCTTGTCGGGGGAGGCGACCGGTCCGGTTCAAGGGCGAGTACGAGGAAGCGGAACGGTGCCCCCTAGCGGGGGCAGGGTTCCGACCGGGCGAGATTGAGCCATTGGGCCCGGGACCGCAAGGTGCCGCGCCGAGATGGTGCGTGGAATCTCGGCCCGACCAAGCCCCCCCCCCCCCCCCTGAACCGAATGCCGGACGGATTCAACCTGCAGGCGACCAAACCACCCCAATTCATTGCTCGGTTGTGCGAAGCCGAGTTTTAATGATGTCATGACGCACCGAGGCTCAGATATAGCGGACTGTAATGATGATAGTGTTTTGGATCCGAAATTTAAAATAGTGAATTTGAAAAGCAAAATTTGAGGATTGGCAAAGGATTGGTAGAAGGATTGGCAGTGATTGGAAACTTTTTGATTGGCTGGAATTTGGTGAGCAAAATTTATAGTGGGAGATGCCCGATGTGGTGGGATGGCAACTCTGCCATCCCTCACAGCGGGGGCAAAGGAGCAATAGCTATGGGGTTTGTGGCAGTGAAAACTAGCCCAGGAGGGTTAGGATAAAGTGTGTAGGGATCTAGAGAAGATGACCATAGGTAACGGTAAGTTTAGGAAGCAACAGTGGACAGGTAGTTGGGGACATAGAGAGGGTAGTTGGATTATAATGACCAGGGAGCGCAATAGTTTAAAGGGGCGACTGGGGAGCGCGAGTTTCAGAGGGGAGTAGTTAGATAAGATGATGCCGTGTGGTTGTTTGGGAATTGAAAGAGTATTCAGAAGTGTATTGTGAAAGGGTGATTGTGAGTTGTATTGAGCGTGGAGTTGTATGAAGCAGCGTATGAGGAACAATTGTGATTGCACAGGTGTGCAACTGAACAGGTGTATGGAGCAGTGTATGAGTGAGTGATGGTGATGTGTGTTGGGTTGACCGAATGGTCCTGGGAGGAAGGAGGGTGCAGGAAGCACCAGGTATAGGAGTGATTGCACAGGTTTGCAACTACAGGTGAATGGAGAATGGTTGTGTGGAATACATGGAATGTGGAATATATGGAGTATGGAATATATGGAGTATGGAATGGATGGTATGGAGTGAGTATGGTGGAAACTGTGGAGTGGAGTGGATGGTGCGAAGGTGTGAATGGGGGAAGAGTGGACCCCCATCACAAATACCCGGGGAGGGTAGTTTAAGCGTTAGCTAGAGGGTACAGGTAAATTGTGGTTGGATATTGGCATCTGTGGTGCGTGTGGAAGAATGGAGTTTGGATGGGAGCATTAGTGACGTGGAAATGGCTGGGCGTGTGGCCTGTTAGTATGTGTAGTTGAATTGGCACTCCACCACTGTGAGGATGTCAGCCAAGTGAGGCCGCAGGTGGGCTCTGGGAGCCGGTAGAGTTGTTGTGGATGGGGCCCGAGGATCCGGAGGACGGACCCGGGTAGCCCAGTGCCAGAGAGGGCACCGAGTGGGGAGAGCGCCAGAGGGCCTTCCCCAGTAGATAGGTTAGGATAAGGAGCAGGTAAGCTCGGAGACAACTACAGTGGTGGAGGTGTGCAGGTGGGTAGACCTGCTGGGAGAGCCACACGACCCAGTCCTGAAATTGTGCAAGGGCACAGGGAGTTGAATCGGGGGAGTGAGACCCCAAATTGAGGAAGCACCACAGTTTGGTCAATGGGAATTTGGTTCTTAAAACCGCATAGTGTAAGATGCCAATGGATTGGCAGGGAAAGACCCCGGGTAGTGTAAAGTGTATTAAAGTCATTTAGAAGATAGTCAGGATTAAGAATCTCCTCGCACCATCTACATCCACTCACCTGAGGTGATGCTACTCCACACCATGCCATGGATGTTTTTGATTATTTTTATTGTGCAAATGTTTGAAATGTGAGCCGCATCATGACGTGGGTGTGACATTGTGCTTTGTGTTCCATCTCTCCCTCCTTATGAGGATTGATGATGAATTGGGTGATGGCAAATTTTGGTTAGAGGGATTGTGGGGATGAATTTGGTATAGGGGAAATATGGGGAAGACGAGACATTAGTGATGAATTTGTAAATGTGTAGATTGTTGTAAATATGGGGTAAGGTCAAGGGTAGAGTAGGTGACAGGGGGGGGGTGATGTACGGTAGGGACGAGCTTTTCTCCGCTCCGTCTCCAAACGCACCTCGCCTTGCATTGCCTTGTTTGATGTGTACCCTTGTGACCTTACCCCTCACTCACCTGTCTTCTGTTCCCCTGTCTCCCACCCGAGGACTGTGCTCTCTGGGCGTGGAGGGGAGCGTGTGGGGGTCCGCCATGGTGAGCCAGAACTCCCGCAACCAGCATGCATTGCATTGACGCACCACTTATGGACCGCCGTCTTGCGGCCAAGCACCACTTTATGGACCCCACGTTTTGGGGCCTGGCACCTCTGCTGGAGCCGGCCACGATGGCCCAGGGTCTTGCTTGCGGACCTCAGTAAGGTGGCACCAATGCCAAGCAGGTGGACCACCCTTAGTTGGCCCCTGTGGCCCTAAATAAAAATGGACACGTTTTGTGCTTTTTATTTCCAAGTAGGAAATATTTCTTTTATTTTATTTCCAATATTTCTTTCCAATAAATAATGAAGCAAGAAAACATCAGGAAGAACCTCGGCCCAGCAGAAAAGAGGAAGACCACCACCAGTTTTTTTTTTGTGTGTGCTTATTATGAACTGGTGACTGTTGCACCGAATGGTGCTTTTGGTGCTTTTGGTGATTGGTGCTTTGGGTGCTTTGGTGCTGGTGCGTCGATGCAATGCGTGCTGTCTCCTCCCTCCCAACAGGAATTTCTTTTTGTCTCCCCAAAAGAAAAATCACAGGTCCTGGGTTGCGTTTTGTAAATAGTCAAGTAATACCAATGTAAATAATGCTCCCGTAAATGTTTTGAAAATAATTCCGTAAATGTTTTCCGAATAATTCCGAATTATTCCGAATAATAACTCCGAATAATTCCGAATTCGGAATTATTCCGAATAATTCCAAAAATAATTCCGAATAAATAATTCCGTAAATGTTTAGTTTTGAAAATAATTCCGCAATTCGGTTAGCTGTGGGTGTGAAACTGTTATGCAGGGTGCAACGCAATTAGCGGGACATATTTAATTGTGTTTTAAAATTGTCGCACTCAGGGTCAGGTTAATTGTAGAAGGAATTACACCTACGTGTCACACTAAAGGTAAGATTTTCGGGCCGGGACGTCCCGTAAGGAAGGAGGGTGCAGTGTTGGGGATTTGGTAATTGTGTGTGTAATTTGATGTAAATTTTCCCCTTTTGTATGCTGTAAATATTCCCTGTAAATATCACCCTCCAATTGTAGTGTCAAAGATCAAAGGTCGTCTGTAGTTAGGCCATCGCACACACGTAGCAAATCTATGATTTCCCTCATTAGTTATGTCCTTAGTAAATGTAGTTGAAGGTTCTGTGATCCACTAGTTCATTACATTGCACCGAATTAAATAAGATAGATCCCTCCGACATGGCATCTTCAAAGTGCCAGATTTATCCACTTTGCCGCATTTTTACTCCTTTAGCCACTTTGCTGCATTTTGACTCCTTTAGCCACTTTGCTGCATTTCATCCCCCGTCCACTTTGCTGCATTTGACTCCATTACGCACGAGGTAACCTCGGAGAAGAAAGGCGTGTCTCCACCTCGTCATCGGGGGTGGAGGAGTCAGCCAAGCGCGAGGAACAAGGCGTGGCTTTGCCAACGCCTCATCAAGAGGGGCGGGATCGGTGAGCCCTCGCACCAATCAAGGCTGAGGCGAGCTCACCGAGGGGCGGATCCAACGCACGCGGTTGATCCCAAAAGCACGTCATAAAAGGGCAAGCGCGGGGTTTTATAGGAGAGAAGCGGACACGAATGGTTACGTGCACGGACTGCCTCAACGTGCTGCCCCCTTGCGCTGGAGCTTGCGCCACCTCGTGTCGTCTTGGGCCCTGCTGACTGCGGAATCGACGCGAGAAAAACCAGCATCACGCCACCGGCCCTGACACCTTCTCGAAGCGACCTCCCTGGACCGTGCCCCGTCCTGCTGGCATTCAATCCAATCGGCCATTTCCCCCGTGTAAGTGTGCCCGTTTGTCCGTCTTTCATGTTGTCTTGTGGTATTAAGTAAGACTGTTTATAGATAAGTTAATAATTGCACTGTGTCTTCTGATTCTTCCATTTCCTTGTATATTACTTTAATTGGTTTTCTTCCTTTAGTTGTGTGTAAATAATAATAAATCCTGTTATTCCCTACTTTGTCTTCTACTTCTTCATGCTCTTTCGGTCGCTTTAGAGGTTTCCATCATTGAATACCTGTGGCACGATTTGGCCAACGTTTAGGATCGGGTTTAGTACTGTTAATGGCTCGAACTTCGGGTTGCTAAAACCGCTCGGCAACTAGTCCATCTACAACCGGGGTTCGAGTGGTACTTGTCTCCCTAGTCTGCGCAGGGACGGATAAAGGTATTCGGGATAAACCCTGGACCCATAACCCTGATCCGTTCCATCCCGCGGGAGAGCGTTACAAGTACCAGGACCGGGGAGACGGCCAGCTTAACAGGACAAGGGGCTAATCACCCCTTGCTAACGGGAGAGCCGTCCCCCGTATCCGTAACAATATATACATACATACACATACACACATACATACATACACACATACATACATACATACATACATACATACACACACACATACATACACACAGACATACATACATACACACAGACATACATACATACATACATACACACATAGACACATACACACATACATACATACATACCTACATACACACATACATACATACATACATACATACATACATACATAAATACACACATGCATACATGCGTACATACATGCATACATAAATACACACATACATACATGCGTACATACATACATAAATACACACATACATACATGCGTACATACATACATACATACATAAATACACACATACATACATACATACATACATAAATACACACATACATACATGCGTGCATACATACATACATAAATACACACATACATACATGCGTACATACATACATACATAAATACACACATACATACATACATACATAAATACACACATACATACATGCATACATACATACGTACATAAATACACACATACATACATGCGTACATACACACAGACATACTTATATACAAATACCGTACGGACAGACAAATTCTGTTCCAGACAGCATCGCCCTTTGGGCAATGCCAGAAAATATATCGTTAGCGCAATTAGTAGATGCATCACGAGATGCACAGACGAGTACAATAGACTAAAATATTGTAATCATAAAGTGGGCTCGCAAAGGTTCTGTGTTAAAGTGTGTCTCGTCAAAACAGGTGTGCGAAATATTCTACAATTTTAACACTCCTTGAAAGGCAGGGTACGGTATAATGGTCACATGGGGGTGCTGAAGAAGCAGTGAACTAAGAAAGCAATCATTAGAAAGCTTTATATATTAGGTCCACGATGCCGGGGTAGCAACACCCTGTCAGAACCACGTAGGCTTACAAGTCTTCAAATGTCGATGTGAGCTGAGTGGAGCTTTGTCGAGAGACGAGACGCACGTGAGTGAGGCCTAGCAAGTTGAGGTGCATCTTCCGATGGTGAAAATCTCTTGAGCCGTCTAATTTAACACTCGTGTGAGGCCATGTCAGGCCTGGCTGCTTATAAACAAGTAATTGGCGTTTGCACAATTTTTGAGCAGAGGACCCGCGTCGTCTTCCTGAGCACTCTTGCCTTTTTTGTCGACTTCAAAGGCTGCCTGAGAAATGTTACCCTCGCCTGATTACCTGTCTGCGATGCTCATTAGTTCGAGCTGTTGTTCGGCCCGCCATCTTATTCCCACGCCGATGGGTGTCACCTCGAGGAGCCACGCGCTGAAAGCCGTGAAGACGTGCCCAAGTTTTCACTGCTGTGGGCCTGGCACACTCCCCAATTCTGCCACACTTCCCAATTCTGGCACACTCCCCAATTCTCGCACACTCCCCAATTCTCGCACACTCCCCAATTCTCGCACACTCCCCAATTCTGGCACACTCCCCAATTCTCGCACACTCCCTAATTCTGGCACACTCCCTAATTCTGGCACACTCCCCAATTCTACCACATTCCCCAATTCTCACACACTCCCCAATTCTGGCACACTCCCTAATTCTGCCACACTCCCTAATTCTACCACACTCCCTAATTCTGCCACACTCCCAAATTCTGGCACACTCCCCAATTCTGCCACACTCCCCAATTCTGCCACACTCCCCAATTCTGGCAGACTCCCCAATTCTACCACATTCCCCTATTCTCGCACACTCCCCAATTCTGGCACACTCCCTAATTCTGCCACACTCCCCAATTCTGGCACACTCCCCATTTGTCGCACACTCCTCAATTCTGGCACACTCCCTAATTCTGGCACACTCCCCAATTCTACCACATTCCCCAATTCTTGCACACTCCCCAATTCTGGCAAACTCCCCAATTCTACCACATTCCCCAATTCTCGCACACTCCCTAATTCTGGCACACTCCCCAATTCTACCACATTCCCCAATTCTCGCACACTCCCCAATTCTGGCACACTCCCCAATTCTGGCACACTCCCCAATTCTGGCACAGTCCCCAATTCTGGCACTCTCCCTAATTCTGGCACATCCCCAATTCTGGCACACTCCCTAATTCTGGCACACTCCCCAATTCTACCACATTCCCCAATTCTCGCACACTCCCCAATTCTACCACATTCCCCAATTCTGGCACACTCCCCAATTCTCGCACACTCCCTAATTCTGGCACACTCCCCAATTCTACCACATTCCCCAATTCTCGCACACTCCCCAATTCTACCACATTCCCCAATTCTCGCACACTCCCCAATTCTGGCACACTCCTAATTCTGGCACACTCCCAAATTCTCACACACTCCCTAATTCTGGCACACTCCTCAATTCTCACACACTCCCTAATTCTGGCACGCTCCCCAATTCGACCACATTCCCCAATTCTCACACACTCTCCAATTCTACCACATTCCCCAATTCTCGCACACTCCCCAAATCTGGCACACTCCCTAATTCTGGCACACTCCCCAATTCTACCACATTCCCCAATTCTCACACCCTCCCCAATTCTCACACACTCCCCAATTCTGGCACACTCCCAAATTCTGCCACACTCCCCAATTCTACCACATTCCCCAATTCTACCACATTCCCCAATTCTTGCACACTCCCCAATTCTACCACATTCCCCAATTCTCGCACACTCCCAAATTCTGGCACACTCCACAATTCTTGCACACTCCCTAATTCTGGCACACTCCACAATTCTACCACATTCCCCAACTCTCGCACACTCCCCAATTCTGGCACACTTTCTGCCACACTCCCTAATTCTGCCACACTCCATAATTCTGCCACACTCCTCAATTCTGGCACACTCCCCAATTCTACCACATTCCCCAATTCTCGCACACTCCCCAATTCTACCACATTCCCCAATTCTCGCACACTCAACAATTCTGGCACACTCCCTAATTCTGCCACACTCCCTAATTCTGCCACACTCCCTAATTCTGCCACACTCCCCAATTCTGCCACACTCCCCAATTCTGGCACACTCGCCAATTGTCGCCCACTCCCCAATTCTGGCACACTCCCTAATTCTGGCACACTCCCCAATTCTACCACATTCCCCAATTCTCGCACACTCCCCAATTCTGGCACACTCCCCAATTCTACCACATTCCCCAATTCTCACAACTCCCTAATTCTGGCACACTCCCCAATTCTACCACATTCCCCAATTCTCGCACACTCCCCAATTCTGGCACACTCCCCAATTCTACCACATTCCCCAATTCTCGCAACTCCCTAATTCTGCCACACTCCCCAATTCTGGCACCCTCCCCAATTCTGGCACCCTCCCCAATTCTGGCACCCTCCCAAATTCTGGCACACTCCCCAATTCTAGCACACTCCCCAATTCTCGCACACTCCCTAATTCTGGCACACTCCCCAATTCTGGCACACTCCCTAATTCTGGCACACTCCCTAATTCTGGCACACTCCCCAATTCTACCACATTCCCCAATTCTCGCACACTCCCCAATTCTACCACATTCCTCAATTCTGGCACACTCCCCAATTCTCGCACACTCCCTAATTCTGGCACACTCCCCAATTCTACCACATTCCCCAATTCTCACACACTCCCCAATTCTACCACATTCCCCAATTCTTGCACACTCCCCAATTCTGGCACACTTCCTAATTCTGGCACACTCCCCAATTCTCGCAAATTCCCTAATTCGAGCACACTCCCCAATTCTCGCACACTCCCTAATTCTGGCACACTCCCCAATTCTCCCACATTCCCCAATTCTCGCACACTCCCCAATTCTACCACATTCCCCAATTCTCGCACACTCCACAATTCTCGCACACTCCCCAAATCTGGCAAACTCCCCAATTCTACCACATTCCCCAATTCTCGCACACTCCCCAATTCTGGCACACTCCCCAATTCTGGCACACTCCCCAATTCTGGCACACTCCCCAATTCTCACACACTCCCAAATTCTACCACATTCCCCAATTCTCGCACACTCCCCAATTCTACCACATTCCCCAATTCTCGCACACTCCCCAATTCTGGCACACTCCCCAATTCTGCCACACTCCCCAATTCTGGCACACTCCACAATTCTGGCACACTCCCTAATTCTGGCACACTCCCCAATTCGACCACATTCCCCAATTCTACCACATTCCCCAATTCTCGCACACTCCCCAATTCTGGCACACTCCCCAATTCTACCACATTCCCCAATTCTCGCACACTCCCCAATTCTGGCACACTCCCCAATTCTACCACATTCCCCAATTCTCACACACTCCCTAATTCTGGCACACTCCCCAATTCTACCACATTCCCCAATTCTCGCACACTCCCCAATTCTTGCACACTCCCCAATTCTCGCACACTCCCCAATTCTGGCACACTCCCCAATTCTGGCACACTCCCCAATTCTGGCACCCTCCCTAATTCTGGCACACTCCCCAATTCTGGAACACTCCCTAATTCTGGCACACTCCCCAATTCTACCACATTCCCCAATTCTGGCACACTCCCCAATTCTACCACATTCCTCAATTCTGGCACACTCCCCAATTCTCGCACACTCGCAAATTCTGGCACACTCCCCAATTCTACCACATTCCCCAATTCTCGCACACTCCCCAATTCTACCACATTCCCTAATTCTGGCACACTCCCCAATTCTACCACATTCCCCAATTCTCGCACACTCCCCAATTCTGGCACACTCCACAATTCTGGCACACTCCCCAATTCTACCACATTCCCCAATTCTCACACACTCCCCAATTCTGGCACACTCCCCAATTCTGCCACACTCCCTAATTCTGCCACACTCCCTAATTCTGCCACACTCCCCAATTCTGCCACACTCCCCAATTCTGCCACACTCCCCAATTCTGGCCCACTCCCCAATTCTACCACATTCCCCAATTCTCGCACACTCCCCAATTCTGGCACACTCCCTAATTCGGCCACATTCCCTAATTCTTCCCACTCCCCAATTCTGGCACCCTCCCCAATTCTGGCACACTCCCCAATTGTCGCACACTCCCCAATTCTGGCACACTCCCTAATTCTGGCACACTCCCCAATTCTACCACATTCCCCAATTCTCGCACACTCCCCAATTCTGGCACACTCCCCAATTCTACCACACTTCCCAATTCTCGCACACTCCCCAATTCTCGCACACTCCCCAATTCTGGCACACTCCCCAATTCTGGCACACTCCCCAATTCTGGCACACTCCCCAATTCTGGCACACTCCCCAATTCTGGCACACTCCCTAATTCTGGCACACTCCCCAATTCTGGCACACCCCCTAATTCTGGCACACTCCCCAATTCTACCACATTCCTCAATTCTCGCACACTCCCCAATTCTACCACATTCCCCAATTCTACCACATTCCACAATTCTGGCACACTCCCTAATTCTGGCACACTCCCCAATTCTACCACATTCCCCAATTCTCGCACACTCCCCAATTCTGGCACACTCCCCAATTCTGGCAAACTCCCCAATTCTACCACATTCCCCAATTCTCACACACTCCCCAATTCTACCACATTCCCCAATTCTAGCACACTCCGCAATTCTGGCACACTCCACAATTCTCGCACACTCACTAATTCTGGCACACTCCCCAATTCTACCACATTCCCCAATTCTCGCACACTCCCCAATTCTGGCACACTCCCCAATTCTACCACATTCCCCAATTCTCGCACACTCCCCAATTCTACCACATTCCCCAATTCTCGCACACTCCCCAATTCTGGCACACTCCACAATTCTCGCACTCTCCCTAATTCTGGCACACTCCCCAATTCTACCACATTCCCCAATTCTCGCACACTCCCCAATTCTGGCACACTCCCCAATTCTACCACATTCCCCAATTCTCGCAACTCCCTAATTCTGCCACACTCCCCAATTCTGGCACCCTCCCCAATTCTGGCACCCTCCCCAATTCTGGCACACTCCCCAATTCTAGCACACTCCCCAATTCTCGCACACTCCCGAATTCTGGCACACTCCCCAATTCTGGCACACTCCCTAATTCTGGCACACTCCCTAATTCTGGCACACTCCCCAATTCTACCACATTCCCCAATTCTCGCACACTCCCCAATTCTACCACATTCCTCAATTCTGGCACACTCCCCAATTCTCACACACTCCCTAATTCTGGCACACTCCCCAATTCTACCACATTCCCCAATTCTCACACACTCCCCAATTCTACCACATTCCCCAATTCTCGCACACTCCCAAATTCTGGCACACTTCCTAATTCTGGCACACTCCCCAATTCTCGCAAATTCCCTAATTCGAGCACACTCCCCAATTCTCGCACACTCCCTAATTCTGGCACACTCCCCAATTCTCCCACATTCCCCAATTCTCGCACACTCCCCAATTCTACCACATTCCCCAATTCTCGCACACTCCCCAATTCTCGCACACTCCCCAAATCTGGCAAACTCCCCAATTCTACCACATTCCCCAATTCTCGCACACTCCCCAATTCTGGCACACTCCCCAATTCTGGCACACTCCCCAATTCTGGCACACTCCCCAATTCTCACACACTCCCAAATTCTACCACATTCCCCAATTCTCGCACACTCCCCAATTCTACCACATTCCCCAATTCTCGCACACTCCCCAATTCTGGCACACTCCACAATTCTCGCACACTCCCTAATTCTGGCACACTCCCCAATTCTACCACATTCCCCAATTCTTGCACACTCCCCAATTCTGGCACACTCCCCAATTCTGCCACACTCCCCAATTCTGGCACACTCCACAATTCTGGCACACTCCCTAATTCTGGCACACTCCCCAATTCGACCACATTCCCCAATTCTACCACATTCCCCAATTCTCGCACACTCCCCAATTCTGGCACACTCCCCAATTCTACCACATTCCCCAATTCTCACACACTCCCTAATTTTGGCACACTCCCCAATTCTACCACATTCCCCAATTCTCGCACACTCCCCAATTCTTGCACACTCCGCAATTCTCGCACACTCCCCAATTCTGGCACACTCCCCAATTCTGGCACACTCCACAATTCTGGCACCCTCCCTAATTCTGGCACACTCCCCAATTCTGGCACACTCCCTAATTCTGGCACACTCCCCAATTCTACCACATTCCCCAATTCTGGCACACTCCCCAATTCTACCACATTCCTCAATTCTGGCACACTCCCCAATTCTTGCACACTCGCTAATTCTGGCACACTCCCCAATTCTACCACATTCCCCAATTCTCGCACACTCCCCAATTCTACCACATTCCCTAATTCTGGCACACTCCCCAATTCTACCACATTCCCCAATTCTCGCACACTCCCCAATTCTGGCACACTCCACAATTCTGGCACACTCCCCAATTCTACCACATTCCCCAATTCTCACACACTCCCCAATTCTGGCACACTCCCTAATTCTGCCACACTCCCTAATTCTGCCACACTCCCTAATTCTGCCACACTCCCCAATTCTGCCACACTCCCCAATTCTGCCACACTCCCCAATTCTGGCACACTCCCCAATTCTACCACATTCCCCAATTCTCGCACACTCCCCAATTCTGGCACACTCCCTAATTCGGCCACATTCCCTAATTCTTCCCACTCCCCAATTCTGGCACACTCCCCAATTCTGGCACACTCCCCATTTGTCGCACACTCCCCAATTCTGGCACACTCCCTAATTCTGGCACACGCCCCAATTCTACCACATTCCCCAATTCTTGCACACTCCCCAATTCTGGCACACTCCCCAATTCTACCACATTCCCCAATTCTCGCACACTCCCCAATTCTGGCACACTCCCCAATTCTACCACATTTCCCAATTCTCGCACACTCCCCAATTCTGGCACACTCCCTAATTCGGCCACATTCCACAATTCTGGCACACTCCCTAATTCTGGCACACTCCACAATTCTACCACATTCCCCAATTCTTGCACACTCCCCAATTCTACCACATTCCCCAATTCTCGCACACTCCCCAATTCTGGCACACTCCCCAATTCTGGCAAACTCCCCAATTCTACCACATTCCCCAATTCTCACACACTCCCAAATTCTACCACATTCCCCAATTCTCGCACACTCCCCAATTCTGGCACACTCCACAATTCTGGCACACTCCCCAATTCTACCACATTCCCCAATTCTCACACACTCCCCAATTCTGGCACACTCCCTAATTCTGCCACACTCCCTAATTCTGCCACACTCCCTAATTCTGCCACACTCCCCAATTCTGCCACACTCCCCAATTCTGCCACACTCCCCAATTCTGGCACACTCCCCAATTCTACCACATTCCCCAATTCTCGCACACTCCCCAATTCTGGCACACTCCCTAATTCGGCCACATTCCCTAATTCTTCCCACTCCCCAATTCTGGCACACTCCCCAATTCTGGCACACTCCCCAATTGTCGCACACTCCCCAATTCTGGCACACTCCCCAATTCTGGCACACTCCCCAATTCTGGCACACTCCCCAATTCTGGCACACCCCCTAATTCTGGCACACTCCCCAATTCTACCACATTCCTCAATTCTCGCACACTCCCCAATTCTACCACATTCCCCAATTCTACCACATTCCACAATTCTGGCACACTCCCTAATTCTGGCACACTCCACAATTCTACCACATTCCCCAATTCTTGCACACTCCCCAATTCTACCACATTCCCCAATTCTCGCACACTCCCCAATTCTGGCACACTCCCCAATTCTGGCAAACTCCCCAATTCTACCACATTCCCCAATTCTCACACACTCCCCAATTCTACCACATTCCCCAATTCTCGCACACTCCCCAATTCTGGCACACTCCACAATTCTCGCACACTCACTAATTCTGGCACACTCCCCAATTCTACCACATTCCCCAATTCTCGCACACTCCCCAATTCTGGCACACTCCCCAATTCTACCACATTCCCCAATTCTCGCACACTCCCCAATTCTACCACATTCCCCAATTCTCGCACACTCCCCAATTCTGGCACACTCCACAATTCTCGCACTCTCCCTAATTCTGGCACACTCGCTAATTCTACCACATTCCCCAATTCTCGCACACTCCCTAATTCTGGCACACTCCCCAATTCTACCACATTCCCCAATTCTCGCAAAATCCCCAATTCTGCCACACTCCCCAATCAATTCTGGCACACTCCCTAATTCTCACACACTCCCCAATTCTGGCACATTCCCCAATTCTGGCACACTCCCAAATTCTGGCACACTCCCCAATTCTGGCACACTCCCCAATTCTACCACATTCCCCAACTCACGCACACTCCCTAATTCTGCCACACTCCCCAATCAATTCTGGCACACTCCCTAATTCTCGCACAATCCCCAATTCTGGCACACTCCCCAATTCTTGCACACTCCCCAATTCTGGCACACTCCCCAATTCTGGCACACTCCCCAATTCTGACACACTCCCTAATTCTCGCACACTCTCCAATTCTGGCACACTCCCCAATTCTACCACATTCCCCAACTCACGCACACTCCCTAATTCTGCCACACTCCCCAATCAATTCTGGCACACTCCCCAATTCTCGCACACTCCCTAATTCTGGCACACTCCCTAATTCTCACACACTCCCCAATTCTGGCACACTCCCCAATTCTGGCACACTCCCTAATTCTCGCACACTCCCCAATTCTGGCACACTCCCCAATTCTACCACATTCCCCAACTCACGCACACTCCCTAATTCTGCCACACTCCCCAATCAATTCTGGCACACTCCCCAATTCTCGCACACTCCCTAATTCTGGCACACTCCCTAATTCTCACACACTCCCCAATTCTGGCACACTCCCCAATTCTGGCACACTCCCTAATTCTCACACACTCTCCAATTCTGGCACACTCCCCAATTCTGGCACACTCCCCAATTCTGGCACACTCCCCAATTCTGGCACACTCCCCAATTCTGGCACACTCCCCAATTCTCGCACACTCCCTAATTCTGGCACACTCCCCAATTCTACCACATTCCCCAATTCTCGCACACTCCCTAATTCTGCCACACTCCCCAATCAATTCTGGCACACTCCCTAATTCTCGCACACTCCCCAATTCTGGTGCACTCCCCAATTCTGGCACACTCCCTAATTCTCGCACACTCCCTAATTCTCGCACACTCCCCAATTCTGGCACACTCCCCAATTCTGGCACACTCCCCAATTCTGGCACACTCCCCAATTCTACCACATTCCCTAATTCTGGCACACTCCACAATTCTGGCACACTCCCCAATTCTCGCACACTCCCTAATTCTGGCACACTCCCTAATTCTCGCACACTCCCCAATTCTGGCACACTCCCCAATGCTGGCACACTCCCTAATTCTCACACACTCTCCAATTTTGGCACACTCCCCAATTCTGGCACACTCCCCAATTCTGGCACACTCCCCAATTCTGTCACACTCCCCAATTCTGGCACACTCCCCAATTCTACCACATTCCCCAATTCTGGCATACTCCCCAATTCTGCCACATTCCCCAATTCTCGCACATTCCCCAATTCTACCACATTCCCCAATTCTACCACAATCCCCAATTCTGGCACACTCCCCAATTCTGGCACACTCCCCAATTCTACCACATTCCCCAATTCTGGCACACTCCCCAATTCTACCACATTCCCAAATTCTGCCACACTCCCCAATTCTCGCACACTCCCCAATTCTCGCACACTCCCCAATTCTGGCACACTCCCCAATTCTACCACATTCCCCAATTCTACCACATTCCCAAATTCTGCCACACTCCCCAATTCTCGCACACTCCCCAATTCTCGCACACTCCCCAATTCTGGCACACTCCCCAATTCTACCACATTCCCCAATTCTGGCACACTCCCCAATTCTAGCACACTCCCCAATTCTCGCACACTCCCGAATTCTGGCACACTCCCCAATTCTGGCACACTCCCTAATTCTGGCACACTCCCTAATTCTGGCACACTCCCCAATTCTACCACATTCCCCAATTCTCGCACACTCCCCAATTCTACCACATTCCTCAATTCTGGCACACTCCCCAATTCTCACACACTCCCTAATTCTGGCACACTCCCCAATTCTACCACATTCCCCAATTCTCACACACTCCCCAATTCTACCACATTCCCCAATTCTCGCACACTCCCAAATTCTGGCACACTTCCTAATTCTGGCACACTCCCCAATTCTCGCAAATTCCCTAATTCGAGCACACTCCCCAATTCTCGCACACTCCCTAATTCTGGCACACTCCCCAATTCTCCCACATTCCCCAATTCTCGCACACTCCCCAATTCTACCACATTCCCCAATTCTCGCACACTCCCCAATTCTCGCACACTCCCCAAATCTGGCAAACTCCCCAATTCTACCACATTCCCCAATTCTCGCACACTCCCCAATTCTGGCACACTCCCCAATTCTGGCACACTCCCCAATTCTGGCACACTCCCCAATTCTCACACACTCCCAAATTCTACCACATTCCCCAATTCTCGCACACTCCCCAATTCTACCACATTCCCCAATTCTCGCACACTCCCCAATTCTGGCACACTCCACAATTCTCGCACACTCCCTAATTCTGGCACACTCCCCAATTCTACCACATTCCCCAATTCTTGCACACTCCCCAATTCTGGCACACTCCCCAATTCTGCCACACTCCCCAATTCTGGCACACTCCACAATTCTGGCACACTCCCTAATTCTGGCACACTCCCCAATTCGACCACATTCCCCAATTCTACCACATTCCCCAATTCTCGCACACTCCCCAATTCTGGCACACTCCCCAATTCTACCACATTCCCCAATTCTCACACACTCCCTAATTTTGGCACACTCCCCAATTCTACCACATTCCCCAATTCTCGCACACTCCCCAATTCTTGCACACTCCGCAATTCTCGCACACTCCCCAATTCTGGCACACTCCCCAATTCTGGCACACTCCACAATTCTGGCACCCTCCCTAATTCTGGCACACTCCCCAATTCTGGCACACTCCCTAATTCTGGCACACTCCCCAATTCTACCACATTCCCCAATTCTGGCACACTCCCCAATTCTACCACATTCCTCAATTCTGGCACACTCCCCAATTCTTGCACACTCGCTAATTCTGGCACACTCCCCAATTCTACCACATTCCCCAATTCTCGCACACTCCCCAATTCTACCACATTCCCTAATTCTGGCACACTCCCCAATTCTACCACATTCCCCAATTCTCGCACACTCCCCAATTCTGGCACACTCCACAATTCTGGCACACTCCCCAATTCTACCACATTCCCCAATTCTCACACACTCCCCAATTCTGGCACACTCCCTAATTCTGCCACACTCCCTAATTCTGCCACACTCCCTAATTCTGCCACACTCCCCAATTCTGCCACACTCCCCAATTCTGCCACACTCCCCAATTCTGGCACACTCCCCAATTCTACCACATTCCCCAATTCTCGCACACTCCCCAATTCTGGCACACTCCCTAATTCGGCCACATTCCCTAATTCTTCCCACTCCCCAATTCTGGCACACTCCCCAATTCTGGCACACTCCCCATTTGTCGCACACTCCCCAATTCTGGCACACTCCCTAATTCTGGCACACGCCCCAATTCTACCACATTCCCCAATTCTTGCACACTCCCCAATTCTGGCACACTCCCCAATTCTACCACATTCCCCAATTCTCGCACACTCCCCAATTCTGGCACACTCCCCCAATTCTACCACATTTCCCAATTCTCGCACACTCCCCAATTCTGGCACACTCCCTAATTCGGCCACATTCCACAATTCTGGCACACTCCCTAATTCTGGCACACTCCACAATTCTACCACATTCCCCAATTCTTGCACACTCCCCAATTCTACCACATTCCCCAATTCTCGCACACTCCCCAATTCTGGCACACTCCCCAATTCTGGCAAACTCCCCAATTCTACCACATTCCCCAATTCTCACACACTCCCAAATTCTACCACATTCCCCAATTCTCGCACACTCCCCAATTCTGGCACACTCCACAATTCTGGCACACTCCCCAATTCTACCACATTCCCCAATTCTCACACACTCCCCAATTCTGGCACACTCCCTAATTCTGCCACACTCCCTAATTCTGCCACACTCCCTAATTCTGCCACACTCCCCAATTCTGCCACACTCCCCAATTCTGCCACACTCCCCAATTCTGGCACACTCCCCAATTCTACCACATTCCCCAATTCTCGCACACTCCCCAATTCTGGCACACTCCCTAATTCGGCCACATTCCCTAATTCTTCCCACTCCCCAATTCTGGCACACTCCCCAATTCTGGCACACTCCCCAATTGTCACACACTCCCCAATTCTGGCACACTCCCCAATTCTGGCACACTCCCCAATTCTGGCACACTCCCCAATTCTGGCACACCCCCTAATTCTGGCACACTCCCCAATTCTACCACATTCCTCAATTCTCGCACACTCCCCAATTCTACCACATTCCCCAATTCTACCACATTCCACAATTCTGGCACACTCCCTAATTCTGGCACACTCCACAATTCTACCACATTCCCCAATTCTTGCACACTCCCCAATTCTACCACATTCCCCAATTCTCGCACACTCCCCAATTCTGGCACACTCCCCAATTCTGGCAAACTCCCCAATTCTACCACATTCCCCAATTCTCACACACTCCCCAATTCTACCACATTCCCCAATTCTCGCACACTCCCCAATTCTGGCACACTCCACAATTCTCGCACACTCACTAATTCTGGCACACTCCCCAATTCTACCACATTCCCCAATTCTCGCACACTCCCCAATTCTGGCACACTCCCCAATTCTACCACATTCCCCAATTCTCGCACACTCCCCAATTCTACCACATTCCCCAATTCTCGCACACTCCCCAATTCTGGCACACTCCACAATTCTCGCACTCTCCCTAATTCTGGCACACTCGCTAATTCTACCACATTCCCCAATTCTCGCACACTCCCTAATTCTGGCACACTCCCCAATTCTACCACATTCCCCAATTCTCGCAAAATCCCCAATTCTGCCACACTCCCCAATCAATTCTGGCACACTCCCTAATTCTCACACACTCCCCAATTCTGGCACATTCCCCAATTCTGGCACACTCCCAAATTCTGGCACACTCCCCAATTCTGGCACACTCCCCAATTCTACCACATTCCCCAACTCACGCACACTCCCTAATTCTGCCACACTCCCCAATCAATTCTGGCACACTCCCTAATTCTCGCACAATCCCCAATTCTGGCACACTCCCCAATTCTTGCACACTCCCCAATTCTGGCACACTCCCCAATTCTGGCACACTCCCCAATTCTGACACACTCCCTAATTCTCGCACACTCTCCAATTCTGGCACACTCCCCAATTCTACCACATTCCCCAACTCACGCACACTCCCTAATTCTGCCACACTCCCCAATCAATTCTGGCACACTCCCCAATTCTCGCACACTCCCTAATTCTGGCACACTCCCTAATTCTCACACACTCCCCAATTCTGGCACACTCCCCAATTCTGGCACACTCCCTAATTCTCGCACACTCCCCAATTCTGGCACACTCCCCAATTCTACCACATTCCCCAACTCACGCACACTCCCTAATTCTGCCACACTCCCCAATCAATTCTGGCACACTCCCCAATTCTCGCACACTCCCTAATTCTGGCACACTCCCTAATTCTCACACACTCCCCAATTCTGGCACACTCCCCAATTCTGGCACACTCCCTAATTCTCACACACTCTCCAATTCTGGCACACTCCCCAATTCTGGCACACTCCCCAATTCTGGCACACTCCCCAATTCTGGCACACTCCCCAATTCTGGCACACTCCCCAATTCTCGCACACTCCCTAATTCTGGCACACTCCCCAATTCTACCACATTCCCCAATTCTCGCACACTCCCTAATTCTGCCACACTCCCCAATCAATTCTGGCACACTCCCTAATTCTCGCACACTCCCCAATTCTGGTGCACTCCCCAATTCTGGCACACTCCCTAATTCTCGCACACTCCCTAATTCTCGCACACTCCCCAATTCTGGCACACTCCCCAATTCTGGCACACTCCCCAATTCTGGCACACTCCCCAATTCTACCACATTCCCTAATTCTGGCACACTCCACAATTCTGGCACACTCCCCAATTCTCGCACACTCCCTAATTCTGGCACACTCCCTAATTCTCGCACACTCCCCAATTCTGGCACACTCCCCAATGCTGGCACACTCCCTAATTCTCACACACTCTCCAATTTTGGCACACTCCCCAATTCTGGCACACTCCCCAATTCTGGCACACTCCCCAATTCTGTCACACTCCCCAATTCTGGCACACTCCCCAATTCTACCACATTCCCCAATTCTGGCATACTCCCCAATTCTGCCACATTCCCCAATTCTCGCACATTCCCCAATTCTACCACATTCCCCAATTCTACCACAATCCCCAATTCTGGCACACTCCCCAATTCTGGCACACTCCCCAATTCTACCACATTCCCCAATTCTGGCACACTCCCCAATTCTACCACATTCCCAAATTCTGCCACACTCCCCAATTCTCGCACACTCCCCAATTCTCGCACACTCCCCAATTCTGGCACACTCCCCAATTCTACCACATTCCCCAATTCTACCACATTCCCAAATTCTGCCACACTCCCCAATTCTCGCACACTCCCCAATTCTCGCACACTCCCCAATTCTGGCACACTCCCCAATTCTACCACATTCCCCAATTCTGGCACACTCCCCAATTCTACCACATTCCCCAATTCTCGCACCCTCCCCAATTCTGCCACACTCCCCAATTCTCGCACACTCCCCAATTCTGGCACACTCCCCAATTCTGGCACACAATGTTCCAGGAGCAATGTGATGAGGTCACCCTTCAATCCTGATCAGAGCTAATAACTTTGGAGTTGCGTCTTAACGTATTAATTGCAGAAGCCATTGAATCCACTCTAAACGAGCATCCATTCAGATTACAAGGGGCAAGCGGATTCCCTACTTTCCCCGCCACCCAGAATGCACTGCACGGCCTAGCAAAAAACATAAAGCCTAACACTGAAATAATGGGCCACAGGTCAAAAAACAATGGAGGTTTGGCAGTAAGCTAGTTGCTCGTATTATGACGAACGCGCTGTTGAGCCCAGTGTTCTCGAGGCCCGGCGCCCATCTGTTGCTGCGAACAGCTTTAGAATAGCAGGCACTTTATTACAGACTAATTAGAACTACAAGTCATTACGGCGCCCAGTGCTTTTAATTGTGCTGCGTGGGGCGGAAGGCGGGGGTGAACGGCATGTGCGCTGACAGCGCCAACTAGGCCGGAGAGGCCTGAATGATGTTGCCCTGCCAGATATTGTTGTTATGGTTTCAGCTTCAGGTAGTCAGGTGCTGAAGAATATAAATTTCTTCTTTTGATTTTTTTCAATACGCTTGCCTTTCCTGCAAAACTGCGTCGCTCGGGATTGAGTTCGAGCATTGTGGCGTTTCCGAAGGAGTTAAAGGCCAAAAAGGCAATAAGGACTACAATATTTGGGAGATTGTCATCAGAGATAGTGTCTTTGTGTTAGATATGTTGTCATGAGAAGAAACCTCATCACGGTGTACATCCAATCTTCCATGAAGATTTGTTGCCAGTGCTGGGTTAGCAGACTACGACTACTACGACTACGGCTGCAATTATTCCCACCTTCTCTTGTGGTCAGACAGTGAAATAATTTGGTCCAAGTATTTGACAAACCGACTGTCAAAGCCTAACGACTTACGTTCGACTGGAGCTGATTTGAGCAGGAATTTTAAATTTGTTCCAGGGTGAACCACCTTCAGAGGCCATTTTCCCCCGCAGAGCAGGGGTTGGCCTTTTTCGGACACCGTGATCCCCTTTTTTGAGCACCGCGGTCTACTTTTTCCTGCACCGCGATCCCCTTTTACGGGCACCGCGATCCCCCTTTTTTGGGCAGCGCGGTCTGCTTTTTTGGGCAACGCGATCCGCTTTTTCTGGCACCACGATCCCCTTTTTTGGGCATCACGATCCCCTTTTTTGGGCACCGCGATCCCCTTTTTCGGGCACCGTGATCCCCTTTTTCGGGCACCATGATCCCCTTTTTCGGGCACCATGATCCCCTTTTTCGGGCACCGTGATCCCCTTTTTGTGTTTTATGGCCGGATTTTTTGAAGCAATGTTTTACGACCGGATGCCCTTCCTGCCGCCAACCCTGTTTGTCGCCTTTTACGACACACAGGGAATTACCAGTGAGCTGGTACTCAATTTGTCGACCTCAGAAGGATGACAGGCTGAGTCAATTCCCCTCGTGTTAATTCAGCGATCGACAGGGATTCGAACCCAGGATCCTCGGATCCCAAGCCAGCACCCTAACCGCTAAACCAACACCAGGCTTGTTTAAATTTGTTCCAGTGTGGCGGGGATAATTCGCATACTCTTAGCGAAAGTCACCGCGGCATATTTGGTGTCCACCAATGAATGCTGGCCGACGGGACACCCAGCTTAACTCTGGGGCAACTTAAAACGAAGAAAATAATTTAATCAAGATTAATCGTCATGTGACCCTAGCAAAATGTGCCACACACTTTTGGCAAGATTCGCCAAAAAACTTGACATTCGCGGTAAAAATCCAAACATGTGAAAAATAATTAATTAATTACCAGCAGCAATGGCTGATACTCTCCTTAGAACATTTACTATCGGTGAAATCTTTCAGTCAAATACGTCACCCCAAGCAAGTATTCCAAAACATGCATGTTACACATCTTTACACAACTGGCAAGATGGAGGTTAACAAATTGGTCTCATCAAGACGTTCTCCTTATTGAATACTTATTTGGATAAGTGAAAGGCCTGAAGTGAATTAAGGGATGACAGGTATCGGCATTCATGCTCACCTGTACGGAACATTCCGGAATCATCGAGTCAGATCATTTCATATGTACACTTTGTTTAGGTATTTCTCGAATGTTCTCTTATCTATTACTCCGAGACAACATTCTGTCTGCTGAACAGGAAGGTGCAGTTTATTAATAGCCAAAAAGGGAAGTGCAACATACAGCACAATCACTTCCTGTACAGTGAGTTCACTAGCCAATAATAATCTCGTTCGACGCCATGACAGTGCACCTAGCTTCATGGTGAATGGGCCAAAAGGTGCCTGAAGGCAGTGGGGAGGAAGTGATGGAAGGTTCGGGTAAGTTTAAACTGAAAAATACAACTTCAGCTCCTCGTGAAAGCGTAAAACTCTGGATCATAGCGGAAACAGCTCGGTCCATTTCTGCTAGTTGAGAGACACAGGGCCAGCATCTAACGTTGCACACTTGAATGTTTCAACCTTGCTTCAGGTTTGCTCCCCCAAGACCCCGTCCCTGACAGAGTTCTTGACAAATTGCCTCGTGTAGTATCGGATAACCTGGACCCCCAAAAGACATAAGCAAACATCCTCGGAGGCTAGAGTGCGGAGAAACTGCAGAACTCATCTGCTGAGGATCTGATGCCCTCATGTGGCACTTATACCATATGTTGTGCCAAGTAATGTATGACAGGAAAGTGATTCCTGCTGACAGGAAGAAAGTGATTATTATCATTCTTTACAAAAAAAAATCGCTCAAAATGACAAAAACTATTGAGGTGACAGCAGCTCCTCTGTGCGGATAAAATATCTCCAAAGGAATGTGCCGATTCTGGATTTTCAAGCAGCTGGAGCTTACTGTTCTCTAGAAATGTGTGAATTACCCCAGTGTTCTCTCCCTGGGTCTAGCACATAATATCAGTGTGAGTAATTATTCAATCCTTTTAGAATGTTTGCTCAACTTAAGGTGTTTGTGTTACGTGTATACGAAGCAGGCGAGGCAATAAATTCAACACAAAAACATACTGAAAATGCTTCTGCAATGAAGAATGGGGGAAGTAAAAAATAAATAACTAGAGAGTTCGTAGAACACCTTACCCCACGTAGACTTGAGAAACAAGGGCGTAAAATCCGCTCCCAACACGTAAAATCCGCGGGGTCTGCGAACAGAAAATTTGATTGGTCAAGATGACATAAAATACTGTAGTATTTCGTCCAAGTACTGTTAAACTAAAAGTTTTTGAAAGTGCCAAGAAGATGACTTATGTCCTACAGTGTTCAAATATATAATTAAATTGAAATTTAAAAAAAGATTTTAAAGGTTGTAGAAATTTCTTTGATTGTAAATTTACCGCCGTTGATGCAGCGTTTTTTACACCACCCTATCCAACACTTTACATGAGTTATTTGTGCCTGTTATTTGTGTCCTTCATGACGTCCTTAAAAAGAGTACGTTTCATGTTTGAAATGATTTTCAATTTTGTTTGACGGACAGACAGAGTAAAAAAGAAAATCTCACTCCTCTCTGCACATGTGCGATCAGGACAAATTCAGTCAAAGTACTACTAAACTACAGGTTCATTTTCCATTTCATTTTCCGATTTATGTTCAAAATATAACATTCAATTGAAATAAAGTTGTTCCTTGATCATAATCTGACATTCACAGACAGACAGACAGACAAACTGATCCAATTGCTTAACCCCGCTTTCGCTTCGCACGCGCGGGGGTAAAAAAATCCTCCTTTTTCAAAAATTGTTCGAGTGAAAAAAAACATTTCTTTAATATCCGCATAAACAAACTCACCCACCTCTGGGGAGGAAAAAATGTGTAACATCAGCTGAAAACTACAAAGCAAAGGATGAACACCTGCGCTGAGGTTGGTGGGTGCAGGACCCTCACGGTTGGGCGAAAAACTTTTAGACTCCCCGCTCGTTCATTATTAACGCAAACAGAACTTACAGGTAATGACTCAGGATAACTCCAGGTGTCGGTACAATGTTTGTCACACTTAGTCGTTAAAATCCACTTCATCACTGGTTATCAGTATTCATTTCTCATGGACATCATTGGATTTTGGAGTTTATTCATCCCCATATTTATTGCTTTGCATGGTATCCCAACATGGCGGATTTGATACAATTATTGTATACTGGGGCCTAGTTTTGTGACAACCTATAAAGTATTTTATTAGCATCTGAGTGTCATTGAGTAACTTGAAAATATGGGCATATTACATTCATGATAGTGAGAATAAGACATCTTACTATAATTCACCAAATGCCTGTCTGTCTGTCTGTTCCCAGGTACCGCAAAAACGGCTGAACCGATCGCAACGATATTTTGGGTGGGTAATCCTGGGACCCCCTGGAGTAAAATAGGCTATATTGTTTTTTTTTCAATTTTCCAGTTTTTCCAAACACGATGGAATAATTTTTTTTACCGATATGAACAGTGATGTGGCTTTTATTGAAACTTACGATATAATTCACCAAATGCCTGTCCGTCTGTCCATCCGTCTGTTTCCCAGGTACCGCAAAAACGGCTGAACCGATCGCAACAAAATTTTGGGTGGGTAATCCTGGGACCCCCTGGAGTAAAATAGGTGATATTGTTTTTCAATTTTTTTTCTCAATTTTCCCCAATTTTTCAGTTTTTCCAAACACGATGGAGTAATAAATGGTAATAAATGGTAATAAAGTAATAAATGTATTTACCGATATGAACGGTGATGTGGCTTTTATTGAAATTATACAAATACTGTTTAGATTTTGATGATTTGCATGTGATATGATTTAATGGATGTTTATATGAATCGTTTAAAATAAAAAAGCCTTCAATTTCTGATATTTTGCCTTTTCATTTGGGCCTCTCAATCGGAGCCCCACCCATAGGGCGGGTACCATTGCTAGTCATTGTAATTTTACATGGATGGCAAGGACATTTGTGAACAATATAGTACTTGGCATCCATCCATATGAGGGGTCACGTGATCATGAGGAAGGTGTTTAAGCAGAGACAAGTTCTGTCCAAGTCACTCTCAAACCTTAGGTTTCACTTTTCTCATGACACTATGTTTTGACATCTGAAGTTTGACATGAAGCAAATATATTGTCTATGACAGGATTATGTCTTTTATGTCCTACCCTTATGTCAATGAACTGGTTTTATCCGAGGCACTCAAGCCCGTCTGCGAGTGACAGCAAGTTGCCACGTTTTGCCACAGTTAGAATCTCTGAATGCCAAGTGTGACCTCGACTACCCCAGCATCAGGTTCATCCGGCAATTCGTCTTGTAAGAGGAGGAGATCTGGGGATGAGATTGCAGACATTAAATACTTGATACGATGCATTTCTGTCAATGCATCATCTTTTTCATGCTGAGGTTTTTTGGCTCAGGCCTGGAGCTGCTTCGGTTGATGCAATTTTGAAGAACTGGTCTATTTCTACTAGTCTCTGTGCGTGCTTGCGTCCGATACCTTACTTGCTCTGATGAAGGGCTAATACTCAAAACCTCAGCAGCATCTCCTTTCCTATGGTGGTAAACATACTCTTATTAATTTTTAGTTCACAAAATATATTGTATTCCTATTAGCCACCCGTGAAGTGAACCGATAGACTACACTCATTTTGGACGAAGGGTATGGAAAAAGCATGGAACATCGAGGTAGAGAAAAAACCGTTTTCTAGTGAGGGAGGAACCTCCTTCAATGTGGTTTCTGCGCATATCCTTCATGCTTGGCTATGCATATACAAATCTTACTTTTGGACATTTTCAACAACTCCTCCATGCTCTTCATCTGCCAAAAAACACTCCGACCATTAAAATGATCATGTGTTGTTATTCAAGTTTGGATAAGTGACTACTCTAGTTTTATGTCTGTTGATGATCGAATCCCTTCGTCCACAATTTACACACACGGACGGACGGACGCACACACGGACAGACGCACACACGCACACCAGCTATGTACAAATGTGTAATTTCCAGAGTTGTTACCATGGCTTGCATTACATATGAAAAAAAGCATCGTGAGCATATGAACACACAACACAGGATTTAAAACTGCGTACCCTAATGGTGTCACAAGTGTTGATACCATTAAACTGTATAACGACTATAACCTACCCGCATTATGGCGTTATGGCTGTATGGTGTAATGGGAAAGCAATATTGCCATTCCCTTTCAGTAATGATGGTGCACCCTCAGCGATGAAAAGGCAGTCCACAGCCCAGTGTGTGGGGGTGTGTATGTGTGTGTGTAAGGAGAGTGTATGTAAGTAATGGTGGCTGTCATGCCGGACAGAACAAGGTCACTTTGAGCGGGCGGCAGTGCGGCCATTCTGTGCTAGAAATATAGACAATTAATCGCCAGTGCTCCTCTCCGCCTGTCACCATCCATACTGATCGACTTTTTACTGCGCAACAGTAACAGCATTGTGATTGAGCACACTAATATCTCACTTTTTGAAGTTTATTCCCCTTTGAGTTTACTACAACAGTCATTGAAATATGCTTCAGAGATTTCTTTAATATTTTGTGCTATGGTGTGTGTGTCAGAGAGAGGGAGAGAGAGAAGGGGGGAGGGAGAGAGGGAGGGAGGAAGAGAGGGGAAGAGAGGGAGAGAGAGAGAGAGGCAGAGAGTGAGAGAGAGGGAGAGAGAGGGAGGACGAGGGGGGAGAGAGGGATAGAGGGGGGAGAGTGGGATAGAGAGGGAGAGAGGGATGGAGGGGGAGAGAGGGATAGAGGGGGGGGGGGAGAGAGGGATGGAGGGAGAGAGAGGGAGAGAGGGGGAGAGGGAGATGGGGGGGGAGAGGGACAGAGAGAGAGGGAGAGAAAGAGAGAGAGAGAGAGAGAGAGAGAGATGGTTTTTCGTAAATGATGATGCTTCTGCAGCTGTGAATCGGCGCTTCTTTGGCCAGAAGCCTCGACCGTCTGCCTCGCAGGCCGGAATTCTTCTCGCCAACTTCGTGCGTGAGAAGGGAAGATAAATCTCGCGCTGGGAGCGGTTTATAGAGCCGCTCGTAAATAACGCCCTAGCCTTTGGAGCCCGCAGTTTTCATTAAATCATTTGCGGCCTCCTTATATTGACACCGGGGGTTGTGGATGGAGGAAATGCAGTCGCATCCATCAGGCCCCTTTCCTGCGGCTCATAAATCAGCCACAATGGCAGCTGGCCCGTCGCGAAAGTCCTTGAAACGGAGCGGAGAGGGCCTCGGAAATGAAAGATGGCGGAGGGGCTGTACATCGCCCGAACCGATGACTCCGATTTCCAGCGCCCTCGCTAATGGCTCCGCAGCATTTAGTCCTTAATGTATCTCAATCTACCTTTGGGGAGAGGAGTTAAAGCAGAATTATGATAATCTGTAAAACAGAGGGAGACTGTGGGACTGTTTATTCCCTAGCTCATCTGTCAGCCTGTCCTTTCCGCCCAGTCCCCTTTGTGTGCCAGTGAAGGAGGGTGGGGGGATGATTGATTTGCAGTTCTTCTCTCTCCATCCATCACTGATATGAACTCCATACTGATCTGTGCTGTCACTTGTGATATAATGGATAGTGACCCTCTTGCACCATTCTCCTTTTCATTATTCTCTCTCTCTCTCTCCCTCTCTATTTCTCTCGCTCTCTCTTTTTGCTTTCTCTTTCTCTCTTTCTCTCTCTCTCTCTCTCTCTCTCTCGCTCTCTCGCTCTCTCTCTCTCTATCTGTCTATCTATCTATCTCTCCCTCTCTTTTCGCTCTCTCTCTCTCTCTCTCTCTCTCTCTCTCTCTCTATCTCTCTCTCTCTCCCTCTCGGTTCGCTCTCTCTCTCTTTTCGCTCTCGCTCTCTCTCTATTTTCGCTCTCTCTCTATTTTCGCTCTCTCTCTATTTTCGCTCTCTCTCTATTTTCGCTCTCTCTCTATTTTCGCTCTCTCTCTATTTTCGCTCTCTCTCTCTGTTCGCTCTCTCTCTCTCTCTTTTTGCTCTCTCTCTCTCTCTTCGCTCACTCTCTCTCTTTTCGCTCTCTCTCTCTTTTCGCTCTCTCTCTTTTCGCTCTCTCTCTCTTTTCGCCCTCTCTCTCTCTCCCTCTCTCTTTTTGCTCTCTCTCTCTTTTCTCTTTCTCTCTCTCTCTCTCTCTTTTCGCTGTCTCTCCTCCCTCTCTCTCCCTCTCTCCCTCTCTTGCTCTCTCTCTCTCCTTCCATCTCCATGCACAAGCGTTGCATTTCAAACCGATCTTTTGCATTGATATAATTAAAGGCAGAAGTATGTGCCCAACGCTGAAGTTCTAAATTTCTGGCTCTAATTCTCTGCCCCTGATGGATTGTTGTTTTTCGATTTTTTTTTTTTGTGATATCTTTGAAGATTCTAACATTTCGTTTGGTGGAGGATTTCTCCTGCTTGGTTCTTTTTCCCATCAATTGATCAATCCAATACAACATCCCTGATAATGTTTTGCGTATACTCTGCTCCCCTCTTTCAACGTGCTGCAAAACGGGGAAGGCCTCGGCAAATGCCTTGCATATTAAAGTGTATTTTACTTCTTCCTTCCTGATGAAGCCATGACGGCAGACACAGCAAGTGTTTCTTGTATGACAATGCATTTTGGCCCGAGGGTTCTTTGAAACGCATGCGTTTATTTGCATGGCCATGCTTTTTGGCCCTTGGATCAAGATGGATGTGTGTTAGTTTGACAAGCTTTGCATGGCCACGTACTTCGGCCTTATGGCTGACACAGTACATGTGAAAAGCTTTTGTCTCCTTGTTTGGATTTTTCTTTTTATTAAAAAAGACTTTTTTATGGATAAGAAGATATGCCTTAAAAAGGAAACTGCAAGCGGCAACTTGGAAGACGATGAATATGGCTTTTGGGCCAGGATACATACATATTGTTTGGACAAGCATTGCTGTGGGTAATTTGGTCTATGACTCCATGGGCTAAAACACATGTACTTAGCACCATCATAATGTTTGGATTTTCCTTTTTGTTTCACAAAAGAGACATTTAAAAGAAAGAAACACCCGTGCAAGACCGAAGCTTCAAAATACCCAAAATACCGGCTGGAGCACTGCCCCCTAGTTAGAGGATGTTGTTAATAATGATGAGGTTTTAACCTGTCGACCTTCCTTGCTCAGTCTAAGGTCGTCCACTTTTTTTTTTTTTCTACATCATTGATACGGTATGAATTATATCATCGATGCCAATTAACGTTTCATTCATGGAGTGACAAATTGTGATTCCAAACTGTGTTCTTTCACCAAGGAATCTTGCCTTCTTCGAGCACGCGGAGCGAAGCTTTGCCAGGGTCGTATTAAAGCCGAGAGACCCATGAGAAATGGCAACTTGATTTGAAAGATGTGAGAGCAAATGCCAGACATGGCTTCATAGTATTGACTGGTTTGTTCTATGATTAGTTTTTGGAGGCTTGTCTCTACTGTTTGCTTAGAGTGAGGAATGCTGCTCTGAACTTCCCCAGCAATAAATAATATAATCCGGGTTGTCATAATGCCAGAAGTTGTGTTGTTCGTGAAATGTCATGTTTATATTAGATAATTTCTTTCTTTAACGACCACAATTATTCCTAGCTTCTTGTGGGGTCGGCCGGGGGAAGTTCTTGGCCCAGGTCGTTCACGAATCGGCTGGCCAGGCCTAACGTTCGACTAATTAGGTTGGAACAGGAATTTGTAATTGGGCCAGGGTTCTGCGATACTTCACCTACTACTGTGCGATATGTATCGTCCACCAAATTTATACTGGTAGATTAGACGCCGGTTCAATGTCCATCCGAGGGATCACCGGACTGTGAAACACTAGGGTGGAAGTCTCTAGCTAAGCCAAGATTCGAACCCAGGCAAGCCAGCTCAGAGGCGAGTATGCGTACCTCTACACTATCCTACCAAACCCTAATAGTAAATAACTGTTCAAAATAAATACTGATAAATGCCTAGTCGATCGAGGCCTTAGACTATCCATGATATGGAGAAAAGGATGTAAGTCACTCGGTAATCAGTTTTTGGTTCACTGCAGGCCCCCCTTCTGCCCCCCTCATCCCATACCACTACCCTCATGTTAGGCCGAACCTTCAAGCTGTGTGGGCTGGACGATGCCGGCCGCCCGGCTGCCCGAGCAGGCTGTGTTACTCAACATTCAGATGATCGCGTTTGTCAGAGGCAAATAGCGCTGTAATCAGAACGCCATCAGATGAACAGAGTGCTTGTTGCGAGTAAATAGAGAGAGTGAATGGCTGTGACAGTGTAATTTACAGCCTTCCATAAGGCTGCCTCTGCTGGCTGGCTCATTTGTGCGGGATTAGGCTGTTTGTCTTGGCCCTGTCTGGGCAGACACACTCGCCGAGGCCATTTTCACATTTCACTTTCCAACCGGCCCCGAGAGACCAGAAATTGATTGGGACTTCACAGGGTAAAATTACTGCAATAACTTTACAGAAACAACAATTACTGAATCATACATTTATCAGGGCGCGCCGGGCAACATGAAATAGCCTTGGCTTTCCCAGCGTCCCCAGGCCGACTTGTTTATAGGATGCTACTGATTGAAGCAGAAAGGTGCGAGGCGCGCTGAGCGTTTGCGGCGGTAACCTTGGCTTGCATCTGACAGGCCTGGGGCAGCGCAGTGTTGGCAAGCGGCGCTTTCAGCGAAACTGACACCCGACATAGCACACGCTGTCAGCCGTATGGCTGTTAACACACGACCCCCTCCCCCAACCTCCTCTCACCCCTCCTCCCAACACAGCGCGCACACACACACACACACACACACACACACACACACACACACACACACACACACACACACACACACACACACACACACACACACGAAGGTAGATACTTCAAGACCTGGGAGGGCCCCGAACCACCTTCTGAAACCTGCAATTGGAAATAACAACCAATTATACACATGCACACACACAAACAAACACACACACACACACACACGCACGCACACACACACACACACACACACACACACACACACACACACACACACACACACACACACACACACAAACACACACACACAAACACACAAACGTAGATATATCGAGACTTACGAGGGCTCCGATCCACCCTTCTGAAACCAAAATTTGGAAATATCAACCAACGACACACACACAGACACACACCGACACACACACACACACACACACACACACACACACACACACACATGCACACACACACACACCCACACACACACACCCACACACACACACACACACACACACACACAGGAAGGTAGACACACTAAATGACCAAAAGTATGCGGACACCCCTTCTAATTGCTGGATTCGGCTGTTTCAGCCACACCCATTGCTGACAGGTATATATAATCAAGCACGCAGCCATGGAATCTCCATAGACAAACATTGGCAGTAGAATGGGCCTTACTGAAGAGTTCAGTGACATTCAACATGGCACCGTCATAGGATGCCACCTTTCCAACAAGTCAATTCGTCAAATTTCTGCCCTGCTAGAGCCGCCCCGGTCAACTGTAAGTGTTGTTGTTGTGAAGTGGAAACGTCTAGGAGCAGCAACAGCTCAGCTGCGAAGTGGTAGGCCACACAAGCTCACAAAACGGAACCGCCTAGCGTGTAAAAATCATCTGTCCCTAGTTGCAACACTCACTACCGAGTTCCAAATTGCCTCTGGAAGCAACATCAGCACAACAACTGTTCGGCGGGAGCTTCATGAAATGGGTTTCCATGGCCGAGCAGCCGCACACAAGCCTAAGATCACCATGCACAATGCCAAGCGCACGCTGGAGTGGTGTAAAGCTCGCCGTCAATGGACTCTGGAGCAGTGGATACACGTTCTCTGGAGCAGTGGATACACGTTCTCTGGTGTGATGAATCACGCTTCACCATCTGGCAGTCGGACAGACGAACCTGGGTTTGGCGGATGCCAGGAGAACGCTACCTGCCCGAATACATAGTGCCAACTGTAAAGTTTGGTGGAGGAGGAATAATGGTCTGGGGCTGTTTTTCATGGTTCTGGCTATGCCCCTTAGTTCCAGTGAAGGGAAATCTTAATGCTACACCATATAATGACATTCTAGACGATTGTGTGCTTCCAACTTTGTGGCAACAATTTGGGGAAGGTCCTTTCCTGTTTCAGCATGACAATGCCCCCGTGCACAAAGTGAGGTCCATACAGAAATGGGTTGTCGAGATTGGTGTGGAAGAACTTGACTGGCCTGCACAGAGCCCTGACCTCAACCCAATCAAACACCTTTGGGATGAATTGGAACGCCGACTGCAAGCCAGGCCTAATCGCCCAATATCAGTGCCTGACCTCACTAATGCTCTTGTGGCTGAATGGAAGCAAATCCCCATAGCAATGTTCCAACATCTAGTGGAAAGCCTTCTCAGAAGAATGGAGGCTCTTATAGCAGCAAAGGGTGGGGGGGGTGGGGGGTGGGGGGGGGGGGAGGACCAACTCTGTATTAATGGCCATGATTTTGGAATGAGATGTGTGATGTTCGGGTGTCCACATACTTTTGGTCATGTCGTACATGGAGACCTGGGAGGGCTCCGATCCACCTTCTAAAACCAGCATTTGTAGATAACAACCAATGACACACAAGCATGTTCTTTTTCTCTCGCTATTGATATTATTTAGGGATAATGGTGTATGTTTGCGTATGCATTTATGAGTAAATCTGTGTCAAATAAATAATTGTTTTCAACTTCAGAGAAAAACGGAAAATAAAAGACTTCTCCAGTTCTCTCTGGTTTGTATTTTCACTGACAAAGCCATAGAGCAGAAATAAAATGTCTCCTATTGATGTCTAAAATGATGAGCTTGTACACTTCCCCTTCCGTCTTGTTGTATCTGCAGATCCTCTCCCTCCCTGATTGGATGACCTTCGGACACAGCGAAGGTTGTGGACCCACTGGTCAGGTTCTGTGGTTGAAGGGTCGAAACCTCGACGATGGCAGGTGCCAGCTCTGAGTTGTCAATAAATCAGGTGACAATAAGCTAAAGGAATACATCAGATCTACCTTTCTCTCCCTCTCTCTCTAAAATGCTACGGTAGTGCAATTCCTCTTCAGGGCCGTTGTCTTCGCTAAATTTAAAGACCCATCTCTATCTCTCATTACCGACGCCTAACCTTGCTGAAGAAGACCTGCCCTCTGTAGCCATGATTTGTTGTTGATGTAGGATTTTAAAAGCCCATACAAGCACTCAAGCACCAATCAGCTCCTTTTAGGTGGAGCTTGGTCTTACTAACTGGTCTGTACAGATCACTGCCTCCTCCATTTTTTTCAGATGTATTACACCAAACATAGTGCCTGCCCATTTCTTTTTCCAAATACACAGCAGAGATTGCGTATTGCGCATGCAGGCTTTGTTAATATTTGAGGGAACTGGGCACTTTTTTCTAGGCCTTGGCAGCTCGTCGCAGGCATATAAACCTTTTAGAGCAAATTGGAGTGGAGAGGCCTGTCAAGGGCTGAGGCCGTCTGTGCTTATGTTGAGCGAGCACCCACCCCCCGCTCCTCCTTCGCACACCTCGCGGTCCTTCTCTCCCCTCCTTTACACAACCCCCCTCTCACCCCCCCCCCTCCGCCTCTTGGGATGGAAATAAACAGGAGGAAATAAAACAGGCCTGACAGCTGACCTGGCAGAATGGGCCTCACAGCTACCAGTCTGAGGGTGTGGTCAGCAAGACCCAGCATCAATCAGTCCTGGCTGTAGATGTTCCGCCACATAACTGCACTTGGACTGCAGGGTGTTATAGTGGCTTGGTGAGGCCTACTCATCATTTCAGCCAATGTGAGTTTGAATTTGGGCCTAGCATCGAATACCACCTTCTTTAATACATAATAAAAAGCTCTATCATTCATACCGACACAACACCATTTTCCTGGCCTACTTCCTTGAATAGAGAGCAAGGCAACATTCTAATTCCTTCGATTTAATATACCTACCTTGAGGTTTGGACTTCTGGTTTAGTTTTCTTTACATGTTGGTGATTGTGAGGCCTTATCCTTTGTTTTAACAAGATTTTAGTCAGCAATCGAACACCGCTCTAAACGATTTGGACACCGAGACTAGCTTGGGGCCTACTAGCAGTACTAGCCACAGGCAGGCTCAAGCTGTTTTCCTTGCTGACAGCACCTCTCCATGATGGGCGGCGTGCCGAGGCCCGGCCCGAAGGGAGCGAGATTCGTCGAGAAAATGCCTGCCATGAACGCGGCTGAGTGTGCGCAGGCCCGATGCCTTCTGACACGCTCGTTACGACCATTCCAGATTTCTGCACAATCGACGTTATGTTTACCGCACGTCTTGGCAATGGCCGCCTTATTTCCAAATCCGTGACATCATTTGTCGTCCACGTTAGCCTTATTATGTCAAGCGTTTCATTACCGCTCAATAACTGCGGAGAAAATGTGAACCACATGCCACGAAAGGCCTCCCCGTGGCAGGCACAGGCGAGGCCCTTTGGAAACGCGAGCCCAGAATTCTGGGGGGAATTCTTGAAAGTTAAAAATAATGAAAGGCAGCGCCAGCTGCTGACAAGGCCTGTAAATATTCCGGACGTCTCGGGCTGACGGCCGCAAGGCGCCCCACGGCAGGATGTTTTTAATTAGACGTGGTTTGGAGTTCGCAAATGCAAATGTTTATGGTGCTTAAATGTCAAACCGGTGGGCCGGGTGCTTGACGGCTGCTGGGAGTAGTGAGGCAGCGTGCGCCGGGCCCCATGTTAATTGTGAATGAAAAGCCCGCACCCTACGTGCCCCTAATCCAAGGCGCGCCGCCCCCGGCCGCCACTGTCTTCCAGGGAGGAGGCCGTCCGTCCTACGATACACTCTCCGCAGCTGCCGCCCCGCTATGTGCTGACAGTGACACATTAGTTATGCTGCCTTTTACAATCTGATGTGTTTAAATTTGCCACCTTGTTAAGTTTTGATTAATGTGATTCCATTTCACCAAAGTAATTAGCTTGGCCTGTTGTAGAAAATAATTACCATCTTCAGAGAACAAATGCTGGGCCTATGGTAATGAGGGAGGGGAGCTGTGCGGCGGGGATGTGGTGAAGTGACAGTTATTAATGAGTGTCATTATGGTAAAGAGATGAGTATAAATCAAGATGAGTTCGGTGCTCTGACAGGCACAGAAATTATGTAGCCGCCATGTGTTAACCAAGTAATTGAGTGCTAGTGGAAACAGACACCTTGTCTAGGACGTGCGTTGGGAATGTGAAAATAGGAGCACGAGCGAGGGGTACTTTAATTCGCTCTGTAAACATGCAAAGCTTATTGTGTGGCCTACCGTAGACTGAGCGCGGCCTTCTCTGCTCCGTGCGGCCTTCCTGGACCTCAGGAAGGTTTGCTAAAAGATTTGCCTTGTCGGGACGCTGCGCCGTCTCACTGTTTTGACATGTGCGAGTCTGTGTGTGTTTGCACGTGCCGCTGTGCTAGGTGTGCAAGCATGGCGGCTGAAGGCCGCGAATGGTAAACAACATGGCTGACAGCAGCTGGGTTGGCCCGATAACCCTGCGAACATGAACTTACAGTGCCAGAGGTGGTTCGGCACCTTCCATGCGTACGATCAAACCAGTACCGTACGTAGCCTACATATTAAAAAGATTATTGTATATCCGATTATGGAGGTGGTTCATCATTCAGAGTGCGGATGGAAATTCTCTGTGAAGGTCTCAAGTTCCATGACTTTGTACCTGGTTCAGCCCGCCTGCAGGTCCAATTGTGATGGAGCAGTCCGGTGAAGGGTGTCAAAAGTCACCATGACACCGATGCTCCGTAACACAAGAATCGGCACCCGTAAAGTAATAGCGGAGAAATAGATGGAAAAGGTGATGTAGGCCACGTCAGAAGGATAGGAAATTGCACCTAATGAGGGCACGAGCAGTCCCAATGGCGCCGACGAGTGACTACAGTGCCAAAAGATCAATATTCGTTTTATGATCAGGGCGGTTTACCTGTGCAAGTGACAATTTATACCAATCGCGTCTTGCTTAAGAACTACCGAAGGTACTGCAACAAGAGGAGCATTGCCTTTCAATTTGAGTGTCTACGCAGTTTGCCTCGTCACCCTGGTGTTTTGGGAAGCCAATAGTTGCCAACTCATTGGTCAGCAACACATGGCGGATGACGTCGTGGTGAATTGTAACGATGTTGCCGCACTTCAACTGGTGACTTTTCCATCGTTTAGAAAAATGGTGGTAATTTGTATGTTTGCTTGAGCTGACAAAGGGAAGCCATTTGATGTGTATTGTCTCTTAAGAGGAGTGACAGGCTTGTTCAAAATGACAATGCATTGGTTTCATTGCACCGCATTAGAGAGACAGCTGGTGGCTCTCGTTTGCTCTACAACAGTTAGAACTCGTGGGAACGTTCCAAGTGTAGCTTTAGGAAGGACAACCTTAAGGGTAAAGGACATTTATAGGTATCGTGCTTTCACAAGGTATTCACACCCCTTGACTTTTTCACATTCTGTTCTGTAATAGTCTGAAATTAAAATGGATTAAATTAAAAGACTTTGTCACTGATGTTTTTAGATGACATGTTAGATGACATGTTTAGATGACAAGTTAGAACACACACAAAATACCCCATAATGACAAAGTGAAAACATGTTTTTAGAACCTTTTACAAATTTATTGAAAATGAAATACAGAAATATCTATTTTAAATAAGTATTCAACCCCTTGAGTGAATTCTTCGTAGAAGCACGTTTGGCAGCGATTACAGCTTCAAGTCTTCTTGGGTATGTCTGTATCAGCTTTGTGTATCTGGATTTGGGGAGTTTCTCCCATTCTTCCTTGTAGATTTGCTCAAGCTATGTCAAGTTAGATGGGGAGCGTCGGTGAACAGCAATCTTCAAATCTTTCCACACATTCTCAATGGGATTGAAGTCTGCGCTTTGGCTGGACCACTCAAGGACTTTTACGTTCTTGTTCTGAAGCCATTCCAGTATTGCTTTGGTTGTATGCTTAGGGTCATTGTCCTGTTAGAACACAAATCTTCACTGCAGTCTGGGGTCTTTTGCACTCTGAAGAAGGTTCTCCTCAAGGACTTGCCTGTATTTGTTTCCATTCATTGTTCCCTCTATCCTTACAAGTCTCACAGTCCCTGCTGCTGAAAAGCATCCCCATAGCATGTTGCCACCACCTTCATGCTTCATCGTAGGAATGATGGTAGATGGGTGATGAGCTGTGTTAGGTTTCTGCCAGATGTAGTGCTTTGCATTCAGGCCAAATATTTCAATTTTCGTCTCATCAGACCACAGAATATTTTGCCTCATGCTCTTAGAGTCTTTAACGTGTCTTTATGCAAACTCCAGGCATGCTGTCATGTTTCTTTTTCTCAGAAGTGGCTTCCATCTGGTGATTCTCCCATAAAGCCTAGATTTGTGAAGTGCTGCAGAGACTGGTGTCTTTCAGTCAGGTTTTCCCATCTAAGCCAAGGAACTCTGTAGTTCTGTCAGAGGGGTCATTGGGTTATTGGTCACCTCCCTGACCAAGGTCCTTCTTCAGATCCTTCAAATTCAGGCTGTAACACACCTAAATGTGAAAAAAAGTCAAGGGGTGAATACTTTCTGAAGTCACTGTAAGTCAAGACAATCATCTTCACTGTAACAGTGAATAAGTAGAAATGAAAACCAAAACCCTTTCCTACTCATAATGATGATCCGCACTCAGAACACTGGGTCTTACAGGTATCTTTACATTCGATCGAATGAACAGCACGATACGTCGCGAACGTTAAACATATAACCATGCGTGTGCAAGTGAGTATGAGTGAGTGCCTGTGAGTGTTTGCTCCCGCTGGGAGTGGCCGGGCCATGCATTCCGTGCTCAGTTGGACTCCCGTGACCCTTTGCCGACCTCCGCCTGCCTGTTCCGTGCCCACGACCCCACAACCCTGTGACCAGCCTGCAGCAGCGGCTGACCGAGTCGATGGGGTCATACGCGGGGCACAGGGGCATGAGAAAGGCTGAAGGGTGGGCCGAGGAAGGTGGAGGTGTTGGTGGGCAAAGGTTAGAGGAGACCTCCAAGAGAGAGGAGTTTGGCAATATAATCGGGTATACCATTTGCATTCCTGATTGATGACTTCAGCTGGATCTCCTTCTTCATCCTGCTGTCACACATTTACCCACTAGAATCCATCAAGACTCCCTCTTTCACTCTCTTCTTTCCTTTCTTCCCCTTTCTGATTAAAGTTTTTCTAATTCTTTGTGACAATTGTACAGTGCACCTTTGGATTGAAGTCCATAAATCTGATCTGTGAACAGAACTCGTCTTTCTCCCTCTATTGTAGTATACGACTATACAAAGGAGACATAGCCCTTTAATACAAACAGATATCTCCATGGTAAATTGGGTTTCCTTTACTTTGTTTCCACTTGTTTATGGTATTGTTTGTGTCACGTGTCTGGTGTTCATGCACATACTTACCTGTACCTGCTGAGTCATGCTCTTCGATGCTTGAGGGTTAACATCAATCATTCTTCAGAATCTACAACACACAATAATTCATATAACTTGAGGAAAGGGGACTACCTGCTAAACCTGTATGATATCATACGGATGATGGTGTTCGATATCTCTGATAGTACTTTCGTGAGAACATCGATAAACTTCTAATGACGAGTGTACTGCACTCCTTCATTACCGTCTCTTACTTTCTACATGTCCCTTATTTTCAAAGTTAATGTCACTACCGTAATGTCACTTATCAGATCTCTACAACCTCTTTTTTCATGTTTTACAAATAATGTCTTTAAACCTCCTCCACAATGTTCTCCTTTACAATTCATGCAGTTACACACCCATTTTAGAAAGCTCATTGCTGTGATATGTGTCTCTCAAAACACACACACACACACACACACACACACACACACACACACACACACACACACACACACACACACACACACACACACACACACACACACACACACACACACACACACACACACACACACACACACACACACACACACACACACACACACACACGTCTGTTAATCACAAATAATCATTTATTGAATAGTAACAGCTATTCCGAAAGCATTATTTTAACATGTAAAGGATGCTGTGAATTATACTAGTTCCACAACACGTAACACTTAACTTAATCTTTATTGCAAACCTCAAAAAAGTTTAACTAAAGTAACGAGAGACTTCATAGAAGACCTTACCACACGCTATCTTGAGAAACAAGGACATGGGCAGGGTCTACGAGCGGCAAATTTGATTGGTCTTGATGATGTAGAATGCCATAATATTTAGTCTAAATGCTCATAAATGGAAGAGTTTTGAAAATGTCACAGAAGCAATTTGTGTTCTGCAACTTTCAAGTATACAATTCAATTGAAATAAAATAAATATGTTAAAGGTTGTATAAAAAAACATTTTTCGGAAGTTTACTGGCGTTGACGCAGCGTCTTTCACACCACCTTATTTAACACGTTACATTAGTTACTCGGGCTTGCATTTCTGTCCTTTATGATGTCCTTAAAAGAGTAAGTTTCCTGTTTCGAATGATTTTCAATTTTGTTTGACCGCCAGACAGACAAACGGAGTAAAAAAAAACAACATTTTTTACAGCCGTGTCCGAAGGAAGCGGTTCAGTTTGGCATTTTAATATGAAATAGGCAAAGCTGGGAAATGAACGAAACTCATTAGAATTACCCTTTAGAAACACCCTTTAAAATCCCTTAAATTACCGCTTAGAACCCATTAGAATCACCCCTTAGAATTACCCTTTAGAACTCTTTAGACTTACCCATTAGAATCACCCTTCAGAATTACTCTTTAGAACCCTTTAGAATTACTCCATACAATTACCCTTTAGAATTACCCTTTACACCCCTTTACAATTACCCTTTAGAACTCATTAGAATTACCCTTTACAACTTCAGAACCTTCAGAACTCTTTAGAATTACCCTTTACAATGACCCATTAGAACACTTCAAAATTACCCATTAAAACCCTTTATAATTACCCTTTATAATTACCTATTACAATTCCACTTTAAAACCCTTTAAATTACCGTTTAGAACCCATGAGAATTACCCTTTAGAACCTTTTAGAATTACCCATGAGAATTACCCATTAGAATAACCTATTAGAATTACAATTTAAAATTACCCTTTAAAACCTCTTATAATTACCCTTTAGAACCCAATATAATTACCCATTAGAATTACCCCTTACAATTACCCCTTGGAATTACCCTTAAGAATTACTCTTTAGAACCTATTAGAATTACCCATGACAATTACCCATTAGAATTACCCTCTGGAAGTCATTATAATTACCAATTATAACTAGATGGTACTCATATAATAATTACCCTGCGCAGTCAACTTGGTGCGAGCCATCTCTCCTGTTTATGGGTTTTTTTCTTACATACAATATGGCTACCAGACCACGTGACCAATGACATCATAATATTTACATTCTCCAATATAATTGTGTAGATCACGCTCAAGAAATTTCAACCTGATCTAAGTATTGTAATTGTCGAAATATGATGTCATAATGAAAGCACCAATGACATCATCATAAACATATCTTATTCCCCATGGGGCTTACGTCACAATGAGCCATGTTTCAATTTTTTCCATGGAGCAGTTTCGGAGATATAGATGTGCAAAGGTTTTCCAGGATGGCACCAGTACCACGTGACCTATGACGTCATAGGTATCACTAAATATCTACAGGACGAGGCGCTCCTATTGTGAAAATGTTGTGTCAATCGGACCAACAGTTGCCGAGAAAATGAATTTTTAAAATGCAGACACACGTACAATATACAGACTTGGCATTTAATATGGAATATTTTTTTTTCTTGACTTGGGTTTACTTTCTGAACTCGGTATATCAATCTGGTGAGTTTCTTTTACCCTTCGGTGATGTCTTTGTTGAAAGAACCATGTCACTGATTGTCTTTTGCAGCAAGAAGTCAATAACAGGATTATATCACAGGTGGCGTGACAAAATGTAAGGACAGGTACATTTGACGATTGGCTTCACAATCGGGTATATTAGGGTTGTTGCATTCTGTATTAGTGGAAAACAACTGCTGCACGTCTACAAAAGTTATTGCCGCTTCCTCTGGAGATGGTCCGTCAACTTGACAATGCTGTTTGTCATGGAGTGGCTTTACGAAATTCTGGCATGAAACAGCGTGCTATTGCTCGGCAGTATGGCATCACTCAAGGTCAGGTGTCAAAGATCCTGAAACAAAATGCTCAGAGGGGTGTCCCTACTCCAATACCGAGGCCAGGACGTCCACGCAGAACCACAAGGAGAGATGATCGCCAGCTGCACCAGTTAGTCTGCAATGGCCATACCAAGTCAGCTAATCGGCTTAGGGCTGAGTGGCAGCAACTGACAAATGTGCCTGTATCCAGAAGGCTAGTCAACCAACGACTGGTTCAAGCAGGCTATCGTGCCAGGCGTCCCCTGAGAAAGCCACGCCTGACCAGATAACACAGCCAGCGCCGATTGCATTGGGCCAGAGAGCACCATCAATGGCATTCAGGACACTGGAATCACGTGACCTTCAGTGACGAGTCTAGATTTCTGGTCTATTGTCAAGATGGCCGCGTCCGAGTGCGCAGACAAGTGCATGAAGCCTACAACGAAGATTGTATAGTGCCAAGAGTCCAAGCTGGAGGTGGTGGGGTGACCGTTTGGGCTGCTTTTCATGCAGGGGGTAAAACTGACCTGGTTGTTCTGAATGGAAACACTGAACCAGTTCAAGTACAGGGTCATTCTGGAAGAAACATTGCTTCCATTTGCTCGTGCAGCCTTTCGAGGAAACTTTGTCTTCCAAGATGACAATGCACGGCCTCATCGTGCTCGCATGATCCAACACTTTCTTGCTGACCGTGGTGTAGAGCATATGGAGTGGCCTGCCATGTCCCCGGATATGAATCCGATAGAGAACTTGTGGGCAGAATTAACGCGTCAAATCGACAACTTGAACCAGCAGCCTACCTCTGTGCGTGAATTGCAGCAGACTATTGTCACTGCATGGCAAGCGATTCCTGTCCAAACCTTGGCAAATCTCGTGAACAGCATGGCTTGACGTGTACATGCTCTCCTGAATGCTCGTGGGGGTTACACAAAGTACTGAACTGTAATTTTACTGTCCGTAATCCCAGTCATAATTTAGCTTTTGTTTTTGTTGAAATTTGTTTTGGCTAATGTGCAAAATAAAGAGATACTTCTGGAAAATGTACAGAAGTTTAACACAGTACTGTATGTGAATTGAGTTCGATATCAGTTTCCATCACTTTCAAGGATCAATTTATTTGCTTTGAAATGTCAAATGTGGTTTTTGTTTCTTTTAAAGGTCACATTAACAAAATATAGAATAATTTCAACATAATTCCAATGAACTTTTGGTTCTAAGTCATCTTGAAAAGTAAGTTCACCCCCACAAATAAAATATTCCATATTAAATGCCAAGTCTGTACATACACATACGCATACCTCACTTTTGGCTTTGTGAGCACAGGGTAATTGCCCTTTATATTGACCCTTTAGAACCCTTTATAAACCCTTTAGAATTACCCTTTAGAACCCCTTAGAATTAAACACGGTGGGTTAGAAAGTTTCTTTTTCTTCATATTTGATGGATGGACAAAGCCAAATATTGCAGCGGCTTCACCGCTTAAAATGGTAGGTTATAGATATTTCAGAATAGCAAGAGGAAAAAAAAACATTAGGAGTGATCGAGGCAGCGATCTGTTACCTATACACCGCCTGTGTTAAATGTTTTGGCTGATTGAAAAAAATATAATTCTTCCATAGGTTTGCATTGATTTGAAGATTGATTAATTGATCTTAATTTTTTTTTTCTCTCAGAGGGGCGTTTCTGTGTTTTGGGGTGGGACAGACTGTAGACAAGCAGTGACATACAGCATTGACCTATTATATTATATGTATCTATATATATAAAGCAGTAAAGTATGTTTGTTTGTTTGTCCTCTTATAACTCGAGAACTACTCATCGCAGAGAAAAACCAAAGGCATATTCGGAATCAGTACGTCTCAGAGCAACTACAGCACACCTTAAATTTAAAAAAACTTCGGGTTTTAAAATTAGCGTATTAGCGCTGAAGCGCTAGTAGAAGAGGGAGGGAATCGAAGGGAGGGAGCGCAGCACTCCCTCTAGCGCTTCGCAGTGCCAGCGCTTCTGTTAGCGTAATGGTGCACAGGCGGTTCTCACTCTTGCGCATGCGCAAATGCACTGTTCCGATGCTTCATGTTCCTGCAAAGACTTTGGCGCATGCGCAAATGACGACACATGGGCCACTGTATGTTCGTTTAATACGTACGCGCTTTGATGGGCGGGGCGTATGGCGTTCATGAAATGGTCGAATGCGGAAGTGCTTGAAGCCGTTGCAAGCGACTCGCACGATCTCTTGTCATGGTCCACAAGATTATCACAGAGACGTGCAGCTTCCAGCATTACGAGATATGATCGAGACCTAACTTTTGAGACCAGTCCCAGCCTTCTAGGCCCCGTGGTTGGTTCAGCCGACCCCGACAAAGGACGTGTTGGATTTTATCGCGAGCCGATTCGAGCGCCGACGTGCCGGCGAACAAAACCAGTCATATCTTTTTAACGCGTGGTTCGATTTTTACAAAATAAACTTTTTCTTGAAGGGCTGAACCGTGCGCTCACAACGATACCGAGTTTGACCCTGGGAGAGCCGTTTTGCGCCGGCAAAGGCGCCTTGTTTTCCGTGATGACCATGTCGTTCTGCATAGATTACCATAAATTATAATATATTACCGGCGGCGCGTTCCGTGACGTCACGGCTCACTTAATTGCAATTATCTCTGGGATTCCTTGGCCGAATCGTACCAACTTCTATCTATCTATAATTCCAGTAATCTCTGTACGTCTGTACGTCTGTACGTTTGTTTGTCTGTGACCGCTGTTTCTCGACAACCACGGGTCCGATATACTTTTAACTTGCCAGGTATATTGCTGGGGACCCGAGGATGTGCCTTTTCAAGGTTTCATATTAATCGGACAATTACTTACCGAGCTATGTCCAAAAAACGATTCAACCAATCAGAGAGCAGCGAACGATCGCGTGTGCCGAACGTGGAGGACACACTCTGCCTCGGATGGCACATTTGACAGCGTATTCATTTATTTCACGTTTGCAAACTATGTTGGCGTTAAACTATGTTTTAAAACTAATAAAACCGAATTTGCGATTCATTCGCTTTCCTGCGCGTTTGTGCACGCGATGGCGATTTCTTTACCAAACTCCGGAAGCCGTTCGCTTTGGACCAAACCATTGCATGTAAATAGAGGGGGGGGATTGTCACCGTACTCGCAAGCCGTTCGCTTTGGACCAAACCATTTCATGTAAATAGAGGGGGGGGATATAATTTTAGATATAGATATAGTACGGGCAATGCCCTAGAGGGGGGGATATAATTTTAGATATAGATATAGTACGGGCATGCCCTAGTATATATAAAGCAGTAAAGTATGTTTGTTTGTCCTCTTATAACTCGAGAACTACCCATCGCAGAGAAAAACCAAAGGCATATTCGGAATCAGTACGTCTCAGAGCAACTACAGCACACCTTAAATTTTAAAATAACTTCGGGTTTTAAAATTAGCGTATTAGCACTGAAGCGCTAGCAGAAGAGGGAGGGAATCGAAGGGAGGGAGCGCAGTGCTCCCTCTAGCGCTTCGCAGCGCCAGCGCTTCTGTTGGCGTAATTAGCGTATTTCGGAACGTTAATTTTTCGACTTCATTATTCGGAATCAGTACGTCCCAGAGAAACTTCGTAATGTTAATTTTTCAACTTCATCCGATTGACATGGGACCAACGGCATGTGACAGAGAGTGAAACATACATGCTACATTTATTTGACGACAATGAGTTCCGACTTCCGGGTTCGTGCCGCCAACCCTGTTAGGTGCCTCTTGCGGCACACAGGGAATTTCCAGTGAACTGGTACTCAATTTGCCGACCTCGGTAGGATGACAGGCTGAGTCAACCCCCCTGGTGTTAAGGGGGAGGAGGAGGGGAGGGGAACGGGGGGAGGGGGGAGGGGGAGGGGGGAGGGGGGGGAGGGGGGAGGGGGAGAGGGGGAGGGGGGAGGGGGGAGGGGGGAATGGGGGAGGGGGAGGGGGGAATGGGGGAGGGGGAAGGGGGGAGGGGGAGAGGGGGAGGTGAAGGGGGAAGGGGGAGGGGAAGGGGGAGGGGCCCTTCTTCCCCCGGGCACCCCCACACCCTCCCCTCCCCCCTGTTCCCCTCCCCTCCTCTTCCCCCTCCCCTCCTCTTCCCCCTCCCCTCCTCCTCCCAACCCTTCCCCCTCCACCCTCCCCCCCTCCCCTCCTCTTCCCCCTCCCTCCCCCCCGTTCCCCTCCCCTCCTCCTCCCCCGCCCGGCAATGCCGGGTACTTCTGCTAGTTATATATAAAGCTCTTGCTAACCACTGACTGATTGATCATTGGCTCACTGACTGATATTAATGTTCGTTACCTTCCGGGTGTCGTAGAAAGCTGAAATTTGGCATGCCGATGGACATCGAAGCCGGTACATCGTGAAAAATCACAGGACTGTCAGAAAGCGTCTGCAAATAAAAATTAACGTAAAAAAAACTGTAAACACACCAATTAAAAAATCCTCAATTGATATCGAGCATTTGAAAATTGTAATTTATATAACTGTAAAAGGTGAAATAAAAATCTCAATGAAAATTTACGGAAAAAAACAACATTAAAAAAAAACAAAGAAAAACAAGAAGATGTCATGCAGAGCACAATACTTACAAAATCCACCCTTTTCCCAAAAAAAACTTGCCATGGATACATCAAATTGTCCATTTCATTAACATTAAAGTTGACAATCTCAATTAAAGCTCGGGTCAATCGGATTAAAATTGACGAATTTTCACATGAAAATTGATATTAAAAGTTTGACCTTGAGTTGACCTTTGACAGTTTGACATCAAAAATGATTGGTTTCACCAATTCAGTGAGGCACTATCCAATTTCTGTTTAATTCCCAAGTTAATCGGATGAAAAGTGACGATTTTTCAGATCAAAATTGATGATTTTAGAAGTTTGACCTTGAGTTCACCTTTGACCTTATGACCATAAAAATAGTTGGTTTCCCAATTTAGCGACTCAATATGCAAATGCTGTTCAATTTTCAAGTCAATCGGTTGAAAGATTACAATTTTAGAAATCTGACCTTAAGATGACCTTTGACCTCAAAATCAAACAAAGGGGTTTTTTTTCCACCAAGGTGGTTTTCCCCTGCCAATGGGGTTGCATGTTGAGGTGTACATCAGTGTTAAGATAGCTTTATCGTGGCGATTTTTTCAAGGCCGCTTCTTATAACAAAACTAATGATATTTAATAGCATAATAATAATGTTATTACAAAACAATATCAATACTAATAATATGTCACACCCCAAGGGGTGTTTCCTCCTTGGTCAAAATTGTATAAATAGCTTATCGTGCCGTTTTCGTGGGAGCAACGGCCTCTAACAGAAGTAAAAATATTATAAATCACAAACACGTAGTATTACCTTTTTAAACAGTCACTAAGGCTGTTTAGCACTGAAATAAATTTGGAAGAATCCGGAGATCAGTCTATGTTTATCACATTGACGAACGCATCTGATCGAAGATCTAATGTAGTCTATGTACCCCACAAGGGTTAATAACACAACCCTTTCTGCCACTTCCGTGGAGTACTTCCAAGGCATTTTTCGTGGCGTTTTTCCAAAGCCACTTTTAATTACAAAAGTAACAAGAGCAATCAGAGATTGCAAACCCTCGCCAGGATGTATTTTCAGTGGTTTTTAAGGCTTATGTGTTAAAACAAATATGGGGGCCAAAACACGTGACTGATGACATCATCATTATTTTTTTTCTAAACTAATTTATTCTTAGATTATGCTCAAGAAATTTCATCTTGATCGGATAAAGTTTTGTACTTGTCGAATGATGACGTCATAATGGAGGCACCTATGACATCATCATTAACATATTTTATTTTCCATGGAGAGTTCTTTACAATGAGCCATGTCTCAATTTTGTATATTCAGCGTTTTTGGAGATGTAGAGGTGCAATTTTTTTCGGGTTTTCTAAGATGGCGGACGAACCACGTGACCGATGACGTCATCATTATTTTTTTTCCTACACAAATTTATGCCTACATGACGCTCAAGAAATTTCATCGTGATAGGATGAAGGTTTGTAGTCGTTGAATTATGACGTCATAATTATCATTAAAAAAATTATACAGGTGGAGTTGCACCTATGGTGAAAATTTCCTGTCAATTGGACCAACAGTTGCAGAGAAAATCATATTTATTCTATGCGGACAAACAGACAAACAGATGAAAAATCGGTCAGAGACCGAGGACTTGCCGGAATGTACTTTTTTTTTTTGATTTGCCAACCACTCCCCGCCATCGCGGTCGTCTCTCCAACGCACAATCCCATGAGATATGCGGAAAGGACGACCCAAAACCAATTATCTTTTTAAGATTTCCTTTTGTTCAGGCTTTTGTGTTAAAACAAATATGGCGGCCGAACCACGTGACCGATGACGTCATCATTATTTGTTTTCTAAACTAATTTATTCCTAGATTATGCTCAAGAAATTTTATCTTGAACGGATGAAGTTTGTACTTGTCGAATTATGACGTCATAATGGAGGCACCTATGATATCATTAACATATTATATTCCCCATGGAGAGTTCTTTACAATGAGCCATGTCTCAATATTTTCTATTCAGCACTTTCGGAGATATAGAGGTGCAAAGTTTTTCGGTTTTTCCAAGATGGCGGCGAAGCACGTGACCGATGATGTCATCATTATTTGTTTTCAAACCGAATTTATTCCTAGATTATGCTCAAGACATTACATCTTGATCGGATGAAGTTTTGTACTTGTCGAATTATCACGTCATAATGGAGGCACCTATGACATCATTATTAATATATTTTATTCCGCATGGAGAGTTCTTTTCAATGAGCGATGTCTCAATTTTTTCTATTCAGCACTTTCAGAGATATAGAGGTGCAAAGTTTTTCGGTTTTTCCAAGATGGCGACTGTGACCGATGACGTCATCATCTTTTTTTTCTCCATCAGTTTATGCCGACATGGCGCTCAAGAAATTGCATTTTGATTGGATGAAGTTTTGTACTTGTCGAATTATGACGTCAGAATGGAGGCCTTGGGCCTAGAGAGTTAAAAATTGGGCACAGTCTATTCCAGGGCAAGACATAGATGTGTGTAAAGTATGGCGATTCGATGTGCAACGATGTAGACATCGTACTGTGCACAAACAGACAGACAGACAAACAGACAAACAAACCAACCAACCAACATACTTGCCGGAAACTTTTCCGGCAAGTAACAAATGAAAAATCACTCATAGAGCGACACTTGGCAAAACAGAACAAAGTAGAATGGCACTCAGTGGAGCATCCTTTTGACCTCGAAAATAATTAGTGGTTGAATTCAGTGATCTGTTATGCAAATGTACTTCAAAGTTTAAGTTCATCGGATGAAAATTGACAATTTTAGAAATTTGGACTATGTTGACCTTTTGGCCTATGTTGACCTTTTGGTCGATGTTGACCTCAAAATAGTTGTTGGTTGAATTCAGTTAACTGATATGTAAATCCCATTCAATTTTCAAGTCAATCGGATGGAAATTGAGGATTTTAGAAATTTGAAATTGTTGTTGACCTTTGGCCTATGTTGACCTTTTGGCCGATGCTGATCTCAAAAATAGTTGGTGCTTGAATTCAGTTAGCTGATATGAATATCCTATTCAAATTTCAAGTCAACCGGATAAAAATTGAGGATTTTAGAAATTTGAAATTGTTGTTGACCTTTGGCCTATGTTGACCTTTTGGCCTATGCTGATCTCAAATACAGTTGGTGGTTGAATTCAGTTCGCCGATTTGAAAATATCATTTAAATTTCAAGTCAATTGGATGAAAATTGAGGATTTAAGAAATCCGCAAAAAAGTGGTTGACCTTCGGCCTATGTTGACCTTTTGGCCCACGCTGATCTCAAATATAGTTGGTGGTTGAATTCAGTAAGCCGATATGTAAATCCTATTCAAATTTCAAATCAATCGGATGAAAATTGAGAATTTTAGAAATTTGAAAAAAAGTGGTTGCCCTTTGGCCTATGTTGACCTTTTGACCCCCTTTGACCTCAAAAATATATAGGACTAGCAGAAGTACCCGGTATTGCCGGGCGGGGGAGGGGAGGGGAGGGGAGGGGAGGGGAACGGGGGGGAGGGGAGGGGAGGGGAGGGGAACGGGGGGGGGGGGGGAGGGGAGGGGAACGGGGGGGAGGGATATAGATGGTGACTGGCAATTGATCACATCCACAAATGATGTAATCCACACAATTTATGTACTTTACATAACGTTAATAGGAATACATGGCCGTGTAGATGGGAAATACAGTTTGTTTGAAATAAATCACAAATATCAGATGAAAGTGAAAAAAACCTATGTGGTGTGAATGGCAATGTTCCTCGCTGAAATGTGAAAAAACTGAATTACGTGCGAATGCATAACTGTGAGATTATGGCGGCAAAGTTGGAACATCACGTGATCGCTCTGAGCGAATCAGCGCGCTGCTCTGCGACCAGCTGAGATTCCGTGTATAATGTTCCTCGCTGAAATGCGCTGAGGTAAATACTAGTACCGACTGCAAAGCCGCAATGAGCCGGCGAAGCCAAAACCTCTTGCCACTATTTTACCCATCACTATGGCATCAGTAGGTTAGGTAGTTCGTAGTAGGTAGGTGTAGTAGGTACCGTACCTGGTAAGACTTGGTAAAAGAGAAGAGCAGACAGTCCTCCCCAATACCTGCATACAATAAATGTCACAAGAAGCTTAAGGAAGTAACGATACGATGTGCGAGCTTAAGGCCTATTTTAAGAAATTTTAACTGGGCTTAACATACGTTTTCACAGTATGTGTGTAGTCTTCTAACTTCAGTCGCTGTCAGGCGCCAGGGCTGGTTCTCTGACTCTCCGGGCACGGCAGCTTCCTCCACCAGAAGACGTTAGCTTGCAGTGATTAATTCGGTGAATTCCGTGTCAACTTCGGATATTTCCGGCCGTGAAAAACTATCCGTATTTCTAAACTAAATATGTAAACCGCTTATACCGTATTTCTGGCCGTGAAAAACTATCCCATACGGCCGCGAGATTTCTAAAAAATAATTCTTCGTCAATGTTAGAATATTTGACGCCGTTTTCACCCTCCGAAACGCGTAATAATATTTTTTCAAATGCTCGAATCTCATTGGTTCTGGTGTTTGATGACGATTTTCGTTGAAGATAACGAGGTTGGTCTTAACGTATTTTAATTACTAATTAGAGGTTTCATTATATTGTGAATCAAAGAACGACAGGTGAAACAAACTCCTATTGAACTTTTTCGCAATTGTTTTATGCAAACTTCCGCATCCGGTCGATGGCACCCACCATTGAGCGCTTTCATTTTAGAAATATTTTTGCAAATGCTCGACTCTCATTGGGTCCGGTGTTTGGTGATGCGTTTTGTTGAAGATAACCAGGCCCGTGCGGGCCGATGTTGGTCTTAAATTATTTTATTAATACATCGGAGGTGCATATGATTGTGAATCAAACGACAACGGGTGAAAGAAACTCCTAATGAACGTTTTAAATTTGTTATGCATACTTCCGCATCCGCAAGATGGCTGTGCCCACTGCGCTTCGGATTCTCGAGCCAAGGCATAATCAGGTTTTCAACATAATACGTACTCGTTTATTGACAACACCGGCTTCGCCGGCTATGAATAAAAAAGTCGATATATTTTCACTTTTACGTTTTGGCTAACAGGCTCGCGAACCTGACGAAGATCCTGAGCAAGGATCGCTACGTTATGCTAACGCTACGTTAGCTAAGCTACGCTGCGTTCGCTACATTATGGCTAAAAATATGGATCTAAAGATGAAAAAAAAAAAAACCTATGTGGTGTGAATGGCAATGTTCCTCGCTGAAATGTGAAAAAACTGAATTACGTGCGAACGCATAACTGTAAGATTATGGCGGCAAAGTTGGAACATCACGTGATCGCTCTGGCGAATCAGCGCGCTGCTCTGCCATTCCGGTCATAATATTCCTCGCTGAAATGCGCTGAGGTAAAAAATATGGTTAAAAAATATTATGAAATATATTTTTAGGTCGACCATGTTCGTACCAGGCTCAATGGCCATGTTTGTGCCAAATATCAAGTTAGTGAGCCTCTCCGTTTAGGAGTCTATTGGTAACATTACACACACACACACACACACACACACACACACACACACACACACACACACACACACACACACACACACACACACAAACTGTGTTTTATATATATAGATTGTAGGAGGAGGTGGTGGTCGATTCCAAGGGATCTGAGTGATATATAGTATTGTAGGAGGAAGTGGTGGTCGATTCCGAGGGATCTGAGTGATATATAGTATTGAAGGAGGAGGTGGTGGTCGATTCCAAGGGATCTGAGTAATATATAGTATTGTAGGAGGAGGTGGTGGTCGATTCCGAGGGATCTGAGTGATATATAGTATTGTAGGAGGAGGTGGTGGTCGATTCCAAGGGATCTGAGTAATATATAGTATTGTAGGAGGAGGTGGTGGTCGATTCCGAGGGATCTGAGTGATATATAGTATTGTAGGAGGAGGTGGTGGTCGATTCCAAGGGATCTGAGTGATATATAGTATTGTAGGAGGAGGTGGTGGTCGATTCCAAGGGATCTGGGTGATATTTAGTATTGTAGGAGGAGGTGGTGGTCGATTCCAAGGGATCTGAGTGATATATAGTATTGTAGGAGGGGGTGGTGGTCGATTCCAAGGGATCTGGGTGATATTTAGTATTGTAGGAGGAGGTGGTGGTCGATTCCAAGGGATCTGAGTGATATATAGTATTGTAGGAGGGGGTGGCCGTCGATTCCAAGGGATCTGGGTGATATTTAGTATTGCAGGAGGAGGTGGTGGTCGATTCCAATGGATCTGGGTGATATTTAGTATTGCAGGAGGAGGTGGTGGTCGATTCCAAGGGATCTGGGTGATATTTAGTATTGTAGGAGGGGGTGGTGGTCGATTCCAAGGGATCTGGGTGATATTTAGTATTGTAGGAGGGGGTGGTGGTCGATTCCAAGGGATCTGGGTGATATTTAGTATTGTAGGAGGGGGTGGTGGTCGATTCCAAGGGATCTGGGTGATATTTAGTATTGTAGGAGGGGGTGGTGGTCGATTCCAAGGGATCTGAGTGATATTTAGTATTGTAGGAGGGGGTGGTGGTCGATTCCAAGGGATCTGGGTGATATTTAGTATTGTAGGAGGGGGTGGTGGTCGATTCCAAGGGATCTGGGTGATATTTAGTATTGTAGGAGGGGGTGGTGGTCGATTCCAAGGGATCTGGGTGATATTTAGTATTGTAGGAGGGGGTGGTGGTCGATTCCAAGGGATCTGGGTGATATTTAGTATTGTAGGAGGAGGTGGTGGTGGTCGATTGTGAGGGATCTGAGTGATATATATATATATAGTCGCGCGGCAAGGAACATCACGTGATCGCTCTGAGCGATCGATTGCAACTCTGCATCCTGTCGTGGGCGTGGCCAACGTGGCCTCATGCTCCCAGGTGATTGCCTAACTCGAGCTCGAGAGAGCCATAATGAGCTATGTTATGGCAAAAAATATGAATCTAAAGATGAAAGGAGAAAAAACCTATGTGGTGTGAATGGCAATGTTCGTCGCTTAAATGTGAAAAAAGGCAATTGCTTTTCGCTCTGAAATACGTGCGAACGCGTAACTGAGTTAATGGCGGCAGGGAACATCACGTGATCGCTCCGAGCGAATCAGCACGCTGCTCTGCGACCGGTCAGATTCCGTGCATAATATGCCTCGCTGAAATGCGCTGAGGTAAAAATATGGTTAAAAAATATTATGAAATAAATTTTTCGGTCGGCCATGTTCTTACCAGGTTCAATGGCCATGTATGTGCCAAATATCAATTACGTGAGCCTCTCCGTTTAGGAGTCTATCGGTAACATTACACACACACACACACACACACACACACACACACACACACACACACACACACACACACATGTGTTTTATATATATAGATTTTGTCGACCACGAACTCTACCATCTGGTGATGTTTCGTGAAGATCGGTTTAAAATTGTGACCTGCAGGCAAGTATAAGTGAGAGAACAGAAAAACACACAAACACACAAACTGGAGTGATCAACATACAGACTCAAATGCAATACTTTCTCCTCTGGAGAGGGTAATAACGACACTTATAATAATAGCATAATATTAATGACTGGTGGGGTCACCTGTGGGAATCCCACGGGCATGGACATGTGTTACATTTGGACATCTTCATTTAGTTTTACAAAATGGTTACTGGCAATTTATCAGATCCACAAATGATGTAATCTTCACAATATATTTACTTCTGATAACATGTGAATGCATGTGCATGCACATGGAAAATACAGTTTGAAATGTGTCATTACACCTCATGTAAAATGTGACTTCAAGAGCTCAAATCCTCTCCCTCCCCACCCCCATCCCTCCCATGTCACGCACACTGCACCGGGGAGCAGGTCACACAAACACGGGAAATGGGTCATACACACACACACACACACACACGGGGGGGGGGGGGGGGGGGGAGGGAGTCGGTCACACAAACACGGGGGAAGTGGGTCACACACAAACACACGGGGAAGTGGGTCACACACACACACACGAGAGAGTGGGCCACACACACACACACGCACACACACACACTCCTACAATACTATGTATTGTAGGAGGGGGCCCGAGGGAGGCGACGACGTGGCAGTAGCGCGTGTCGTCGCCGGTGAGGCGCCGAAGCTGAAATTGGGCTTCGGCTTGGACGAACCAGACTTCGGCCTGGGCCTCCCAAAATTCGGGAAGTTTAATCGACATTGCATTGTTGGCAATGGCGTCGTGTGTGGACTGCGTGGGCGACGGCCCGGGAAAGGCAATCCGCCACCGGGTTGTCCTTCCTCGCGACGTGCCGGATGTCCGTTGTGTACTCGGACACGGCCGAGAGGTGACGCTGCTGCCGGGCCGACCACGGCTCGGTGACCTTGCCCATCGCGAAGATCAGCGGCTTGTGGTCGGCGAAGGCCGTGAACGCACGGCCCTCGAGCAGATGGCGGAAGTGCCTGACCGCCAAGTGAAGCCCGAGCAACTCGCGGTCGAAGGTACTGTAACGGCGTTCGGGCGGGCGAAGCTGCCGGCTAAAGAACGCCAGCGGTTGCCAAGCTCCACGCACCCATTGCTCGTGCACTGCGCCCACCGCGTAGTCTGAGGCATCGGTGGTGAGGGCGATTGGTGCATCGGGCGCCGGGTGCGCGAGCATGGTGGCGTTAGCCAAGGCGAGCTTCGCACCCGTGAATGCCGTGTCCATCTGCTCGGTCCAGGTAACGTCGCCTTTGCCCGGCTTACCTCGGAGAGCTTCGTGCAGGGGGCGCAGGAGCTGGGCGATACGGGGCAGGAACTGATGGTAAAAGTTCACCATGCCCAGGAACTCCTGCAGCCCTCTGATCGTGCGGGGGCGCGGAAACCCCTTCACCGCCTCCACCTTGGCTGGCAGGGGGACGGCTCCGTGCCTGGTAACACGGTGCCCCAGAAAATCGATTACGGCGACGCCGAACTGGCACTTTGCGGGGTTCACAATCAGGCCATGCTGGCCCAGGCGTTCGAAGAGCGTGCGGAGGTGGCGTAGGTGCTCTTCGCGGGACGCGCTGGCGATGAGGATATCGTCCAGGTAGACGTAGACAAAATCCAAGTCACGCAGGACGCTGTCCATCAGTCGCTGGAACGCCTGAGCCGCATTCTTCAGACCGAAGGGCATCCGCAGGAACTCGAAGAGTCTGAATGGCGTGATGACCGCCATCTTCGGGACGTCCTCCGGCCTGACAGGGACCTGATGGTAGCCGTGTATGAGGTCAGTAGTGTATATATGTTGCTTCTGGGACACTCTCATTTTCCCATTGACTTACATGTTAATTTTTCCCCTCCCTCATTGCCCCTAAACACCTCTATTTCTCTCACCCTGTTCTTTACGAACCTTCTAACCTTTTGACATGTTATTCTTATTCATTAGACCACTTAAACAATGGTCCTTCTGTGTGAACCTGTGATCCTTCTGACCTTATGGACCTTTTAACCTTTTACTCTTAATATCATCTGGTGAATCATCTTTGACCCACTCAAACAACGACCCTACAAATATTTGTTTATGCGTGGGAAATAATTGAATTCTCTTGCCACTCCCTTCACCATCTAATATATTAACAAAAAAGATGTTTGAGTTTGGTTCTTTTTTAAGATATTTTAACTGAGCTAAGATAAAATGGTAAACCTCCCTCAATGTTCTTGTTTGAGCGCCTCCAGTGCCACATACCATTTTTAAATTAAAGTATATATTTTCCTGACAACCATCAAAGTTTTCCGTCCACTCAAAAATATTTCCATCTTTTTTACCCAATTCACCGGTATTTAAATTAATTCTCTGATTTGTTTTGTAATTTTTTTTACCAGTTGTCTTTTCAATTATACCTATTTGATATTTTTCACATTCGTTATGTTTACCATTTATATACCAAGGTTGATTACACCTCCACTCTTTAGTCTGGTTGGTACTTGGCTCTATCATTTATATAATAGTAAAAAGGCGGCGGTAGCCCGTTAAAATCCCTAACCCCCCTTTTTAACTTATCACTTATATACTTATATAACCATAAGGGAGACTATCAATTCCATTTTCTAAAATAAACCTCTTATCATCAAAAGCCCCCAATGCTTTCTTATTCACCTCTTCTGAATATAATTTATGTTTATAACTTCTTATTCCATTAATCTTTCGAAACTCTTCTTTCTTTGTTGTTAAACAGTTATAATAATCATTAAAGTTTATTGTTTCTTTAATAACATTTTTCTTTACACCTTTTAACTTCTTATCAGTCTTTTCAACGTTATTCACAATGTATTTATAAGCATAAGCCTTAGACCTCAATCCCACAAATTCACTCATGACATTTCCTCCTAATTCATCCTTAAACTTTCCAATCACCTTTTTATTTTTAGAAGAGAACAACTCACTCTCTGGACTGTAATTACTAGTGTCATAGATATTAATGTCCTTTTTCATGTCTGAATAAACATCATCAGTATTAATTTGCAAAATAAAACTATCTGTATCCATATAAAGTAGATTAACATCATTTTGATATTTCTTCCTCAAGTTATTATAAAAGTAATCATACATTAATGACTTTGATAAATCAAGAATTGATGTTCCAATATAAATAGGTTTGTCCATTTCAATACTCTCTTTAATCAAATGGATCGCACAAAAGTTCTCAGTAAAGACCTCAGCTCTAGTAAAACTCGGTCTATTAATTAATTTTGATGCTTGTTTCCAAGATGTTGATAGTCTGATATTTTGTCTTTTCCTCACATTTTCCATGGTCTTACCAAAGACCGCATTATTCATCAATTTATAAAAGTCTTTCTCAAAATCTGTTTTTGACTCTGTTCTTCTTTGTGTATTAAAATCAATGTACCCCTTTAACCAATGACTTTGATTGAACTTTAGAACCCTATGGATCTTCTCTATTCTTAGACCTTTTGATAAATATTGTCGCAAATTTCTTTGGTGTAGAACATAATTTTTCTTGTTATATAATGTAGTAAGTAATTTTTCTGTTGATTCACCTATATTAAATGATTGTTGATAATCACTTAACCACTCCTTCTTTGGACTTTCCTTTTCACAAGCAAATGGTAGATCTTTGTATAGGTTATGAAGTTCTTCTGGATATTTCAAATCAACCTCAAAATAATAACCAACCTTTGAATCATCCAATTCTTTTTGTGTAGAGATACATACATCTTGTAAAACCTTTTTGTAATCTTTTTCCTTTACCCATCTAAGTTTTCCATAAGGAAGAGCCTGTGACATTGCCCAGCCATACAGGTTGTTCGCATCATAATACATCAAGTAGGAGCTCTCTACCGATGGATCATAATTTGGAATGTACTTGTTATTTGCTTTAGCATATCTCTTTGAACAGACTTGTGAAATTCCTCCTCTCTTTGCCTTTTCAATCATCAAAAGCATATCAACATCGGTTATCAAATCCAAAGCTTGTTTTGTCATTTTTAACATCGCGCTCCAAGCCAATCCAGGAGCAGTGTAATAGTGAGCAGGATCCAATCCATATCCAGAATGACAGATTGTTCTGAAAGCCTCAAACACATCAGCCAACAAAAGCACATCAGTTTTGAGGTACAAATCGTGATACTCACCAAGATTCTTAATGTTATATTTTTTCCAAACATTTTGTGCGTGTACATAATCTTTATCAGATATATGACTATTATTTAATTTGTTATAGAAATTTTATTTTAAAGGAAGTTGTGTTTCATTGAATCTCTCAAAAGAGTCCATATAGTCATAGGGGTAAATTCCCTTTTGTGTTAGAAAATCTTTATCTAAAAAATACTCTGAAAGACATGGAAACTCTTTTAGATTTTGAACCAAGTTAGCCAATGGACTTGCCATGAATTTAAATGTATCAAGAAATCTGATATGAGTAATAGGAGATGTGTGAATTGTTTTTGTGAATGAAATGTATTTCTGATCCGTGTTTGGAATTGCTGAGATACTTCCAGAAGTCTTTGAGAGTTCCTTGATAAATAGATGTGTATCATAATCAGCGTTGTTATGAAGAAAGACAGGAATGAAAGAGGGGAGTTGATAATTAATATTACAACTTTGATGAGCCGGACCTCTATATTTACCAGTGAGATGACAATGGTCTCTAACCTTTAGACCTTTACCAATTTTCTCCTCACAAATATGACAGACATTGTTTTTTATAAATTCACTTTTTTCTTTACTTGTTAAGGACATTGGTTTATTGGTTTCTCTCATTATCTTGGTTAATCGAACACAGTCTTTTTCTAGTCGTTTCACAAACTCCTCTGGGGTATTTGAGCCTCTATACATCTCTAACTTGTTATATTTATCACCAACGGATGATTTGATATAATAACAAAAACCACAAGGAGTATGTTTTTGATATTTATTTGTGTATGATTCTTTTGGATCTGGAGAAGCAGTATCAATTTTTTCTAAAATACTTTCAAAATCAGCATATATAACAAATGGATGTTTTATTGTTTTCTTTTCATCTTTGAATGTGATCTTTGAGCCTTTTCTAGGCATGTTGATTACCGTTGATTTATGTTCACCACAATAATTTGAATGTTTATCTAATCTTTCTTGTGTATGGAAGAAGTTAAGACAAAGCATACAAATATATATTTTATTTGTTCTTTTACATACTTGTGGTTTTATTAATTTTGTAATATCTTTGATGTATGTATAATGTGAATTTTCGTCTGAATTAAAATATAGAAGATTAATATGAGTTTGTTTACAATTGTCAGAAAGCTTTAAAACCTGAATGTTGTTTGTTTCTGTTAGACCATAAACATTAACTGATAAATTATTAAACTTTTCAAATTTAGGAATATCATTTAAAGTCATCGGAAACTTTAGATCTTTCGTATTTAATGTATTCTCATATTTTTTATAATGAGATACTCTTTCATCATGAAAATGTGGAGGATGTAAGTGTGCTAGAATAGACCAGAGAAAACATTTATTGTCTTTATTTTTGATATTGATAACTGCTTTTCTATTTTTGATAACACTGGGTAAATCAATGTAAGAAGAAGCTTTTAGAGGATCTGATTTAAGAATATGAATGTCTATGTAAATAATTTTTCCTATATTGAATCCACTTCCTATGATTGAATTATCCACATCTTGCTCTTGTTTAATAAGTTCATCATAGACTCCTGATGTTTTAAAATCTTGATATGAAGATATAAAGTGTGGCTCAGTTCTCATGTATGGTGTATCTATAACTCCTTCGTCCTTTGTCATTTCTAATTTTACTCCCATATAAAATTTAAGTGGTTTCATTTCCTTTAGTGTTTTTTCAATCAACGTTTGAACAGCAGGTTAAACTATTTCTACAGCATCAACTATAGACTCTGGTTCAGGAGGTTTGAAGTTAAAGACTCTTATTTTAATATGTCCTTTGAATGCACCATCAGAGTTTTTAATAGTAAACAATTTTGACAAGTGTTTGTTAGTTTTAAGATGGGCTTTAAACCCCTTCTTGAGGATGGTTGTTTTACAGACCTTACAATGTTTTGTTTTAGGTGGAAGAGGGGAAAGTTTGTTAAGAATGTTGTATGTATGTTTTGCGGTGAGAATATGTTGTTTATAATATTTTACTTCCTTCTCGCAAGTATCACAATAAACCATATTTATAGCGTGAGAAAACGTGGTGTTTTATATATATCACTGTGCTTAAAATAAAACACTTTTGAGCTTTACAGCTCCGTTTTATATATATCGCTGTGCTTAAAATAAAACACTTTTGAGCTTTACAGCTCCGTTTTATATATATCGCTGTGCTTAAACTAAAACACTTTTTCACTCAGAATCATCTAAGTCATAACTATCACATGAATACTCAGAATCATACTCAGAGTCATCAATAAAGCTACTCTCATAACTATCATTTGAGCACAAACTATTAGTATCATAACTATCATCTGTGTTCAATGAAATACTATCATCACCATCGTCCGAGTTCAATGAAATACTATCATCACTATCGTCCGAGTTCAATGAAATAGTAAAATCTTCACTGCTGTAATGACTCATATTTAATTAGCAGAAAAAACCTTTCCATCTATACCAATATACTTTCTTTCATTAACGGATTCAATCTCTACATTTTTAATATCAAAAGTTATCTTTAAATAATCTCTAACTATCATAGAACGAAATGACATTTCACCAGAAATATTAACATCATTCATTTTACTTAGATCTACACCCTTTGGATTATTAAAGTAAATACAAATTTCTCCACGAGTATTGTTGATGGTCTTATCATTCTTTTTCAAAGTATCGCGATCGATCACTTTTTCAAGCTTTGAATAAATTGCCAGGAGTAGAGGAGAAACTTTTGTTAGATTTACTTTAATGGATGTCTTTCCAGGTATAGTTAGAGCTCTTCCTTTGAATGAAATAGAGGGGCTCATGTTATTTTCCATAACTGGTTTTACCCAAAAATTTCCAAATTTATCTTTGTTCAATTTAACATCTTTGACATATTTTTCTATATCTTTCACCGAAGTAGAGATTGATTGAAATTTGTCTTTTGTGCTTTGAAACATTGTATTTATTAATGAATAAACTTGCGTTTAGTTTAAGTAAAAATTTACCATATAAATATGATAAGTTCTGAAGGATATTTAGAATTTCCAGACTCTCCATATGATAAATTAGAGAATTGTCCGGCTTGTGATAGAATAGGGCTTAATAATGAGGGTTCATATAAACAATGTATTTTCTGTGATTTAATTTTAATTAATGATAATAAAAAATATAAAAATATATATAACTCTTTTAAATTAGAACCAAAAATGAATTACTTTACAAGATTAATAAGAGAGATGAATGTTAAGTATTGTGATGATAATACACCATTTCTTTCAAGGGAAGAGACTATTTGTATTGAGGAAATGTATAAGGGTTTAATTATATTTATTATTCAAAATAATTTTAATGGAAATGTTAATACAAGATACTATATAAATAAAATAATGAATTATTTTGAAATTAAACCCGAACTCAGGATAAAATATAGAGTTTCTAAAATAGCTCAAAAAAAGTTAGATGACTTGTTTTCCAAATATATAAATGAATGATTTTTTACCCGTTTGGGAAAATAAGATAAAATTTAATAACCATAAAAACATTCCAAATTCATTGAGATGTCTAATAGTTGGTTCAAGCGGATGTGGAAAAACCTGTTTACTTTTAAAGATGCTCCTTGGTCCTAATTTTTTAGATTATGATAATTTAATAATTTTTACAAAGTCTAGTTTTCAACCCGAGTATCAACTACTCTCACAGGGTTTTAATGCAGGTCTTAAAAAGGAAGACATTATCGGTTTATTTAAACTTCAAAACAAACTAAATGATTATAATATTGAAGATATAATACAATTATTTTGTGATACACAGAAATCAAAATCGAAACCAAAACCCATAACTTGTATTCTCAGTGATAATACGGATGATATACCTTCACCTCAAGATTTAGATAAATCAAAAAAGAACCTCGTCATCTTTGATGATTGTGTTAATGAGAGAAACCAAACAGTAATGGATAGCTACTATACAAGAGGGAGACATTCTTCTTGTAATTGTATATATCTTAGTCAATCATATTTTCAACTCCCTCGATGCTCAATAAGAAACAATGCCAATACTTTTATTTTATTTAAGTTAAATTCAATAGATGTAAATAATTTTTGGAGAGATAATTGCTCTACGTTATGTAGTAAAAAAGAATTTGAAAATTATATGAAACACACGATTGAAAAATATAAATATATTGTTGTGAAACAAGATGAGATATTAAAGGATGTATTTTTATTTTAAACATAATTACATATATAAATGATAACTATTATTATTAATCTTGTGGGTAAATCTGCTTCAGGAAAGAACTTTCATAAATCTAAACTCTTGAATAGTAAAAATGAAAAGATTGTAAGTTTTTTTTAAAAACACCCTATGATTCGTTTTGTGAGTACTACAACCAGAGCAAAGCGACCAGGAGAAGTAGAAAGGAAAGATTATTACTACATTTCAATGGAGGAACATATGCGATTGAGGAACGAAGGTCAAATATTTGAGGAGATCTCTCTTGGTTCTACAAAATATTCACATTGTAAGAGTGAGTTAAATAAAGTAAAATCTAATGGTCTTGGGATTTTAGAAACTAATCCTGAAGGAATGAGACAAATTATTAAACAATTGTGTGGTGATGGAGTTAAGATTTTATCATTCGGTTTTGATATCGATGAGGAGACTCAACGCAAACGTATGAAAAGCAGAGATACAAGTATTAGTGAAGAAGAAATAACAACTCGTATTAATACCAATAAAGAATTTGATGAAATATTTAAAGAAAAGGATTTATTTCAACACATTTACTATAATGACAAAGAAAAGGAAAATTTTCCCATTGACCTTTACAATTCATTAAATGATATTTTTCAATAAATAAATACAGAAAATGAATACCGAAGAAAGAGCAAGAAAGTTTAAAGAACATCAAGAGTTGGTTTCAAAAGTTGTAAAGCAACAGGAAGAGATATAGAAGAAACGGAGACAGAAACTAACTGGTGAAGAAGCCTTTGAAAGAAAACAAGAGAAATTTTTTAAACCGCTTTTAAAAACTCAACACCCTACAGTTCCCACGGTAGAATTTACTCCGAAAAAACTTCAAATGCTCAAAGATTTTAGTCAGATAACAAAACAAGAACTTGGAAAATTAGAATATAATGATGAAGAATTATTTCAGAAACTTGAGGAAGTAAATCAACCCCCTAATTATGTAGTGGAAGCTCTTCAAAACAATGAATATTTGGCAGATTCAAAAACCAGAGCAGGTCTCATTCCAACAGAAGAACCAGCAGTGTTCCATCTTGTGAAAGAAAAGGTATTGATATTTAATGATGAATTGATGTTCTTGAGTTCTACTCAACCAAATGTTAAATTAACTCCAAGATTAATGTTTCTTCTAACAAACCCCGGATTCAACGGTTCAAAATATTTTGAGGAACCACTTGATATGGAAAGAGAGGAAGATAGGGTATTTATTGAGTTGCTAAATGCACTTGATTATGGAGTTTCTGTTGCTGGTAAAAGTAAGAAGAATGAGAAGGAGAAACATATTATTGATGCTTTAAGTAAGCTTGGTTCGGGTGTTAGTTTTCTTCCAAATGACCCATCACAATTAGTTAATAGGCTATTATTGTTGTTAGGTAGTAAGAAGGCTGGAAACAACAATTGTTTTAATGAATCCTCAGCCATTTTAGATCAGTTGATGAATATGAAAATAATTAATAAATGTCAATACAAAGATATTTTATTAGATATTAAATAAGATGAGAAGCACAATTCTTAGTTTTAATTTCACAACGAGCGATTACACAGCTTCATTCCCTTACCCACTACAACTTGACCCCCTTACCTCATATGAGGCATCTTTATTGTCGATGGAAACTTATAATACCTTGTTTAATATCACAGAGAAAAACAACAAGTTTAGTTATAATCCAGGAAGTGGATATAAAACTATAACCGTTTCACCTGGAGCTTACGAGATTTCTCAAATATCTTCAGAAGTCTCTCGCCTTATGAAAGAAAAAGGTGATGAGCCAAAAAATATTGTAATAGATATTCAAAAACACACTTCAAAATCAACTATTAAACTTAAAAATAATTATAAAGTTGATTTCACGATTGAAAATTCGTTTAGAGAGCTATTGGGTTTCTCTTCAAAAAAGATTGAAAATAACGGGACGTTTTACAGTGATAATGTTATCCAAATATCCTCCGGTATAAATTCAGTATTAATTCATTGTGATTTGATTGATGGTGCTTATAACGATGGAATAAGAACAAATACAATATTTTCATTCAGTGCATACTCAACCCCGATTGGTTATAAATTTAATATGGAACCAAAAAATCTTGTCTATTTACCTGTGTCAGGAAAAACCATATACAGAGTAAATTTTAGGATAACCGACCAAGATAATCGTATGATATCCTTTAATGATGAAATTATATCCATCAGAATTCACCTACGTGAAGTTTTTCAAAAAATAAATAATGGTTATTGTGAGAAAACACGAGTTGGGAAAATATAAAATAATTACAGGGGAGGGCATGTACCTTTCACCATACTATACAAGGTATGTGGGTAGAGGATACTATAAACCAAAGAGACAATGGGGTGTGGGTCATCAATTTCGAAATGAAGGAGATGGGATAATTGATACTCTAATGGGTATTGGTTCAACCATCCTTAAACATAAAGACCTAATTGGTTCAACTGCTTCTGCCGTGGGCTCCGTTGCGGGTGCTATAAAGAGTATAAAAGATGCTCAAAAGGAGTCTCATAAATTACAAGCAATCAAAGAAATAAAAAAAGGTAAAACTCAACTATCTTCACAAGAACGACAAAAAATCATTAAAATACTTGGGTCAGGGTTTCAACGATTTTAATACTATATAAATACAAGTATGGAAGCGATTGATAGTATCTATGATTTGGATGATACAATTATCATTTCAAACTCCATGAAAAAGGAAGACTATTTTAAGGTAAATGCTATAACAGGAACAGACTGGAATTCAAACGGAACAAAAAGTTTTGAAATAAATAATCAACAAACTTACTTGAATATAGCTGATAGTTTCTTGCTGTGTAAATTTAAATTCACTAAGGCTGCGAATAATACTAATGCTACACTCATAAATGATTTCTTCTGGAAAATGTTTGATAGTGTTCGCCTGTATATTGGAACACAAGAGGTTGAAGCGGTTGATTATGTCTCTGCTACATCTGAAATGATGAAATTTACACTATATTCGTTTGGTGATAGAATGGGCAAGGGAGCTGTTGAAGGTTTTATTCCTGATATGTCAACGGGTACAAACACAGACCCTGGTTATAGTCAAAGGAAGGCAATGTATAATGATGACACAAAACCAGAGAATAGTTTTACCGTAGCAGTACCTCTGAAAGGTATATTTGGATTTTGTGATTATGACAAAGTTTTGTATGGTCTTAAAATTAGATTTCAACTACAAAGGAATGATAATGTAAATAGGTTGCTTTTTGGGGTTGAAAATGCTTTTGGAGACAACAATAAATTTGTTATTAATGATTTGTGTTGGTATATCAGTGAATATACTCCTAATCTTAAAACGGAAGAGATGTTAAATAGAAGACTTAACTCAAAGAAACCGCTAAATGTATCATACCTTAAAAGAAGATGTCAACACGTTAAACTGGAACACACTACCTACACTTGGAATTTGGGTGTTCTTCAAGGAAAGCCACGATACCTCTGGCTCATTTTTTAAAAACCAGATGGAGAGGACGGTACTAATAAGAATAATGCGCTGAGTGATAATGCTAAGGTGAAACAAGTTTGGGTTTCTCTTGATGGCACATTTTATCCGCGAGATAGATTGGAAATTGATTGGGAAAAAAATGATTATGCGGAAGCCTACAAGTCTTACCAAAAGGTGTGTGAAAGCAACGGTAATAATGATCCTATTTTGGATATGGTTGCGTTTCAAAAACTTTATACAATCTATGCAATTGACCTGAGTTCTCAAAAGGAAACTATAAAGTCTAATTGAGTGGATACTTCTCTATACATTGAAAGAGGGGAGAGTGAAGAGGTTAATGCATATTGTTTGCTTTTGGAGGAAACAGAATTACAGATTAATACAGATAATGGTGTTATGATTAATATCACATAGGTTTTTTCTCATAAATAAATGGTTGGGGTATATGTTAATCAAATCAATCTTAATAAATTAACATCTTGTATTCAAAATCAAAAGCCTTGTATTATTAATGTTAATACAATTCAAAGAAAAGGAGCTGTAAGAATTGATGTTTTACTCACACACACACACAAGTAAAAACACTAAATGATGTTGGATCACTTAAAATTAAAATGACGAAACCTATGTTAAATAAATATTCAATAGACGAGTCAAGAGGAGGATTTCTCCCGTTTCTAATTCCTTTATTTGCTGGTTTAAGTGCGGCGGGAGCATTGACTGGTGGTATTTCAGCAGCGGTAAAAACTGCTAACGAAAGGAAGACACAACTAAAAGCTCAAAAAGAATTGGAAAGACATAACAAGGAGTTGGAGAAACAAATTAGTGGAAGTGGTGTAATTGTAGATTTTGCTCAAAAACTTGAAAGTCTACCTGATAAAGCTAGATTGTTGGTTGGAGATATGCTTTCCTCTATCGCTCAAGCGGGTGTTAAACTAACTAAACGGGGTAATGGATTGTATCTTTCTCATAAATAAATGGATAAATGGTTTAAACAATTTGGAAAGAATACAACGTCAAATATAGAACTAGCTAAGTATTGTAAAACACTAAAAATTGATAATGTGGTTATTTGTATGAGAGATGAATTAATACATATAAATAAGAATACAAAGAATATTATTATGAATTTAGACACACAGAATGGTTCTCATTGGGTTTGTATTCATAATAGTCAGGATAAATATTATTTTGATAGTTATGGTATGCCACCACCTGTTGAAGTAATACAATTCTTACAGAATGGTGTTTATCAAACATTTCAAGTTCAAGAAATTAATTCTAAATGTTGTGGTCAATTATGTTTATATGTATTATTTCAACTCAACAATAATGAAAATTTTTATGATATCATTTTTAATCTAATATAAATGACTTATGTTGGAAAAGATGGTTCTATCTTTGGAAAATCCTCTCAGGATATTGATTTATCAAATTATTATACAAAGGCACAGGCTGAACGACAAAAATATAGTGTAAGTAAAAATATTAATATGAAGAATACTTATAAATTAATCAATTATCCAAACCCTACAGATGCGAATGACTTAATTAGATTAAGTGATTTATCACAATATATATTTTTAAAGAAAACAGCACGTTTTGTTAAACAAGTAAAATTTACAACCACAACACCTGGTTATACTGACCATACACCTTTCCTCATTGAATTTAACTACCTGCTTACAATTGAATTTTATAAAGAAGGACATATAGTTAATATGCGAATTAATAAATGGGGGTATGATATGCCTGATTTAGGGTATAATTGGTCTTTTTCAATAAACATAGAAGACCTACATGATTTTAATCAGTCTCGTAAAGAAGAATATTATCCACTTGGTGAGGATAAGGATTTATGTGGAAGTACAATTAATAAACAACAAATACATGGTTTTAAGAAAAGAAAAATATATGATAGTATAGCGATGGTTAGCATGACAAAGAAGGAAGGTCATGAGATAAGGATAGAAAGCCAAGGAATACAAACCAATTTGGTAGTGGGAAGATGGGGTGGTATTACCTGTCATAATATTAATCTCACATATATTTCTGATACATAAATGGCAGGAAGAAGACTACAAGAGAATTATAATTTTTGTATTCAAGGATACCTACAAGAAAAGGGTGCTCGGTATTACATACCTTATGATTTGGAGCATATACATGGGAATTTTGTCATTAAAAACTGGCCTTATACTGATATTGTTAAACCCACAAATAGAGACTTGTTTAAAATATAAAATAAAAATGAACTTCTCAAAGTTATGAAATATAAAACTCTTTTAGAAATCGTCAACAAATCTTATTGGTATCCTATTATGAGAAAAATAATTATAGATACAAGAATATCTCAAAATCCAGATGAGTATATGTATAATATTCTTTGGGGTTCAAACTCAAGGGTAGCAAGGGATGAGGAAGGAGTTGAAGAAGAGAAGGAGGAAAGAAAGAAAAAGGAGAAGAAGGAAAGGGAGAGGGAGGAGAAGGAGGAGAGGGAGAAAAAGGAGGAGGAGAGGGAGAAAAAGGAGAAGGAGGAAGGAGAGAAAAGGGAGAAGGAGGAAAGAGAGAAAAAGAAGAAGGAGGAGAGGGAAAAAAAGGAGAAGGAGGAGAGGGAGGAAAGGGAGCAAAGAGAGAGGGAGGTAAAATATAAAAAGATGGAAATCAGTGAGATTCGTAAAAGATTGAGTGTATTACAGCAAATAAATCAATCTCAACGCACCGAAGAGGAAATTAAAGAATTAACAACTCTTATGAAGATAATGGTTTCAAAAATAACAACGTCAATGTCTTCAATTTCAGGGAGGAGATTTAAACGAGAAAGTGGTGAAGAAGAAGAAGAAGAAGGAAAAGATTATGTGATTGATGATGTTGGTGTCATTGACTTTAGTTAGTTTTTATTTGTAAATAAATGGAGGAGAGAGTGAAGGCATTCCTTAGGATTCTTTATGTTTTAAAAATTAAGATAGAAATGTATATGTTAAAAACCAAAAAGGTTTTGATACTCTGTCGGAATTTTTCTGATAAATAAATATGAGTTATTGTCTCAAATGTAAAAAGAAAACTAAATCTAAAAATATCTCTTATGTTAAAGCTAAAAATAATAGAGTTTATCAAAAAGGAATATGTCAAGTGTGTGGCTCTAAAAAGTGCCAATTCATCTCACCTAAAAGAGGAGAAGATATACAAAAGTTTCTGTCAGGAAGTAAATTTACAACAACTGGAATTCCAGGGGAATTACACCTTCCAGGGTATTCTTTCTGTGGTCCAGGAACAAACCTGGATAAAAGATTAGATGAGGCTGACAATCCTAAACCTTGGTCTAAACCTACAAATAGGGTTGACGAAGTGAGTATGAAGCATGATATTGCTTATGGGAAAACCACTACGTTGACTGAAAAACATAAAGCCGACAGCGAAATGTTGTATAATTTGTCTTTGATACAAAATCCAACGTTGAGAGAGAAAGTTGATAGGTTTATTGTGAGAAATTTGATAAACGCTAAATTGAAACTTGGTCTTGGTTATTCCTCAAAAAACTATTAGGCTCTAATGATGTTATCAAGACTGAGGAGCTTTTGGCTGAAGAATTACACAAACCTATAATCACAAAGTTTAAAAGAAGGAAGGTTTATTCTAAATACACCGACCACATATGGTCCGCTGATTTAATTGAATTGAATAATGACAGGGGATACAGGTATGCTTTAACCGTTATTGATTTGAGGAGTAGATTTGCCTGGGTTGTCCCTTTAAAAAATAAAAGGGGTGATACTTTAATGTTAGCCTTTAAGCTAATATTTGATCGGGATAAAAGGAAACCAAAGAAGTTATGGACTGATGAGGGAACAGAGTTCTATAACAAAATATTCATGAAATTTCTTAAGGGGAAGGGTATTAAATTATACAGCACCTTTAATGAAGGAAAGGCAGTTGTTATTGAGCGTTTTAATCGTACTTTAAAAGAGAAATTATATAAAAAATTGACACAACTCGGTTCTCAAAAATGGGTGTATTTAATTCAGGATATTGTGGATAATTACAATAATACAGTTCATTCATCAACAAAATCAAAACCATTGGAAACATTTACAAAATTAGAATATGAAAAGGAGATTAATTTGAGAAAGCCCAAGTTTAAAGTTGGTGATATTGTAAGAATATACAAATGGAAAAGTCATTTTGAGAAAGGTTATACACAAAAATGGACTCGTGAATTATTTAAAATCATTGATGTAATGGATACAGTCCCTTGGACCTACAAATTATATGATTTAAATGGAGAAGAAATCTTGGGTTCATTTTACTCGCAAGAATTACAAAAAACACAAGTAAGCAGATAATACCCTTGAAAATAATAAATAAATAAATAAAATGTAATGGGGATACGTTTTTAAATCTGTGAACCCCAAACACAGAATCCCACAACTTTTTAGTTGGGGCTTAACTTTTGTGTGTGTATAATGGGGATACGTTTTTAAATCTGTGAACCCCAAACACAGAATCCCACAACTTTTTAGTTGGGGCTTAACTTTTGTGTGTGTATAATGGGGATACGTTTTTAAATCTGTGAACCCCAAACACAAAATCCCACAACTTTTCAGTTGGGGCTTAACTTTTGTGTGTGTGTGTATGTGTGAGTGAGTCATAATAATATACAAACCCTAACCCAACCCCATCCCTAACCTAACCCAACCCCATCCCTAACCCAAACCCATCCCTAACCCAAACCCATCCCTAACCCAAACCCATCCCTAACACAACCCCATCCCTAACCCAACCCATCCCTAACCCAACCCCATCCCTAACTCAACCCCATCCCTAACCCAACCCCATCCCTAACCCAATCCCATCCCTAACCCAACCCCATCCCTAACCCAACCCCATCCCTAATCCAACCCTAACCCAACCCCATCCCTAACCCAACCCATCCCTAACCCTCACATCCAAAATCCCAACCCTAACCCAATCCCATCCCTAACCCAACCCCAACCCTAACCCTCACATTCAAAATCCCAACCCTAACCCAACCCCATCCCTAACCCAACCCCATCCCTAACCCTCACATTCAAAATCCCACCCAAACCCTAACATAATCTTTCTTTTCTTCTTTTTTTTAAATACGTATTTCTTTTTTTTTTTCCTCTTCCCTCCAATTCTGTCTTTCAAGGCTTTCAAGTTTGAAGAAGTAGAAATGGGAAGAAAGAATTTTCCAGCATTTTCTTCCTCGAACTTTCTTGATATTGCTTAAATCAAGCGTCATTAAATAAAGAACATTGTTCATTGCTTTAGAATCCAAAGAGTCTCCAAGAGGAACCCCACAGGTAGAGTCTCCAAAATAAAACCAACTTTCCAAGTTCCCAAGGTATAACCACATTCCTGTTGAGCCTCCAAGATAGGTATCACATTCCGAGTCATCAAAACAAAACCCCCATTCCGAGTCTCCAAAAATATAACCATCTTTCCAAGTCCCCAAGGTAGAACCACAATTTTCAGAAATATTGGGGGTTTCCGTGATAAGTCTCACATAGTATAACTGCGGACCATCAGGGAAAACTTCCCTTTCCCAATTTTTTAGGGTTTCTATGATGTGTCTCACATAGTATAACTGCGGCCCATCAGGGAGAATTCCCGTTTTTCCAATTTTTTAGGGTTTCTATGATGTGTCTCACATAGTATAACTGCGGACCATCAGGGAGAATTCCCGTTTCCCAATTTTTTAGGGTTTCTATGATGTGTCTCACATAGTATAACTGCGGACCATCAGGGAGAATTCCCGTTTCCCAATTTTTTAGGGTTTCTATGATGTGTCTCACATAGTATAACTGCGGACCATCAGGGAGAACTCCCCTTTCCCAATTTTTTAGGGTTTCTATGATGTGTCTCACATAGTATAACTGCGGACCATCAGGGAGAACTCCCCTTTCCCAATTTTCAGAAATTTGTGGGTCTCCAATGTATGACTTGTATTCTGGCTCATCAAGGTAGAACTTGTTCAGTGGGTTTTGTTTTGATAACTCACAACAAGTATCATCATGGTAAAACTCTTTTTCAGGATTTTGTGGATCTCCAAGGTATAACTCTTTGGCTGGGTCATCAAGGTAGAACTCGTTCTGGGGGTCTTGGTTGTTCAAAATGTCTTCAAACAAAAAAATAACTTCATCCCAAGTTGTGTTAAAAGCAGAATTTTCATTTCGTATCTCAGATACAATTTCCTGTGAAAGAAAATAACAATGTATTAATTTAATACAATATTTTTATTTGTATAAATCAAGCTCTATGAATATTAAAATAAACTTTGTTAACTCTTACACGAGTCTCATCTAAAAAAAAAATTAAAATAAATAATTAAATAAATAATTAATTAAATAAATAAATAAATAAATAAATTAACAAACTTACCTCCATTGATTAAGAGGTTCGAGTCCAGTTCATCAATCTGAAGGTTGAGTTCTACACAGGTAGTAGGACTCCAAGGAATAGCAAAGTTATCCCATTCCATTTCGGCATAGTAGTCCATTCTCAAGTGAAGCAGAAAGCATGTTTGAAAAAGCCTGTGTGGTCGGTGCCTTTTATAAGGACTGGGTGTGTCATTTCCTGTGGAAATTCCCTGGGCGTGTCTTAACTGGAAATGATGTGATGGAAATTCCCTGAAAATGATGTAATGTATTACCTGGAAATGATACAATGCTGAAGAGTTTATAAAGTGGGTGGGGCTTAGCAGAAGTGGGCGGGGCTTAGTAAAAAGGGCGTTGTTTAACAAAAAGGGGCGGGGCTTAGTAAAAGGGTGGGCGTGGCTTAACAAAGGGTGGGCGTGGCTTACCAAAAAGTGGACGGAGCTTAACAAAAAGTGGGCAGAGCCTACCAAAAAGTGTGTGGCACTGGAGGCGCTCAAACAAGAACATTGAGGGAGGTTTATCATTTTATTTTAGCTCAGTTAAAATATCTTGATAAAGAACCAAACTCAAACATATTTTTTGTTAATATATTAGATGGTGAAGAGAGTGGCAAGAGAATTAAATTATTTCCCATGCATAAACAAATATTTGTAGGGTCGTTGTTTGAGTGGGCCAAAGATGATTCACCAGATGATATTAAGAGTAAACGGTTAAAAGGTCCATAAGGTCAGAAGGAAGGACCATTGTTTAAGTGGTCTAATGAATAAGGATAACATGTCAAAAGGTTAGAAGTTTCGTAAAGAACAGGGGGAGAGAAATAGAGGTGTTTAGGGGCAATGAGGGAGGGTGAAAAATTAACATGTAAGTCAATGGGAAAATGAGAGTGTCCCAGAAGCAACATATATACACTACTGAGGTCCACCTTCGAGAAGAAGGACATGCCCGCAAAATGGGCGGAAAAGTCCTGAATGTGGGGGACGGGGTAGCGGTCGGGAGTGGTGGCGTCATTGAGACGGCGATAGTCCCCGCACGGTCGCCATCCCCCGCCGGGCTTCGGCACGATGTGCAGCGGCGACGCCCAAGCACTCTCCGAGCACCGAACGATGCCGAGTCGTTCCAGGGTAGCGAACCCCGCTTTTGCCACCACCAGCTTCGTCGGCTCGAGGCGGCATGCCCGGGCGTAGACCGGTGGCCCAACGGTGGGGATGTGATGGGCCACCCCGTGCTTGACGGCCCCCGCCGAGAAGGTGGGCCGCGTGAGGGCCGGGAAGCCGGCGAGGAGGCGGGTGAATTCGTCCGCTGCCGGAAGCGTACAGATCAACGTGGCCGGAACCGAACCGTTTGGCAAGCCGCTTGGCAAGCCGCTCGGCGAGCCGCTCGTTGAGCTGCTCGACGAGCTGGGCAGCGCACAAGCGAGCGAGCTGAACGTCTCGGCCTGGACAAGACGTCTGCGCTTTACGTCGACCAGGAGCCCATTAGCGCACAGGAAGTCCGC